>NW_020290759.1:285700-433116 GCF_003184695.1 Aspergillus brunneoviolaceus CBS 621.78 | reverse complement strand
CCCCCCCTGATACCCTCCGGCAAAACCAGAAACAAGCCCCTCCAGCCCCAAATCCCTCCACCTCCCCCCCGCTCCATTGCCCGCAGCCCCATTCCCCCCAAGTCCTCCACCCACACCCCCAAGCCCCCCTCTAAAACCCCCCACCATCGCCCGACTAATCCCAAACGCAGCATGCTGATCGGGCACCACATCGTCCTCGTCCTCCGGATTCGGCGGCTGGAACTGCGGCGCCACGTAGATCTCCTCGATCGGGAGGTAGGACGGGTTCGCCCCGGGGGGCACGTTCGTGTTGGCGTTGGCGGCGGCGGCTGCGGCGGCTGCTGCGGCGGCGGCGATGGAGTAGCTGCTGGAGGCGAGGTTGGTCGAGGAGGAGGAGGCGGCGAGGAGCAGGGAGGAGGAGGCGGAGGAGGCAGCAGCCGCGGTGTGCGTGTGCGGGCGCGCGAAGTCTTCGAAGTAGTCGGCGAGGCGGGGGTGGTGCATGTGGATTTGGTGCGGGGTGGAGTCTTTGCTCTTTTGGGGGGGGGGGTTAGTATTGGTGCTTGTATGAGGGGGATGGGAGGACAGGGGAGGGAGGTACCATTTTGGTTTGGTTCTGGGGGGGGTAAATTGTGGGTGGTGGAGGGTTTTGGGTTGTGTTGAGGTTGGGATGGGATGTGAGGTTCGTTGAGATTGGTGATGTTTGGTGAGAATGTGAGAGAGGGAAGGTATGGTGTGGTTCGTGGTGGTTTGTTTGAAGAATGAGATGCGATGGTGGTGGTGGTGTTGGAGTTGGAGTTGGCGGAGATAAGAAAGGTTATCGGAGACAAGAGATAGGAACAAACTACAGTACGGAGACAGGTGTACAGCAACAGCAACAGCAACAGCAACGGGACTACACTAGAGGAGCAACTTCTACTACTACTCTCACGACCACAAGCCCCTACCAAACAATCTAAGCAATTCTCTAATCATAATACATACTAGCATCCCACGCCCCCAATCACAAATTCGTGCTCATGCGATGCACAATCGGTACCGCACTCGGAGGCAAGCTGCCCATCTCGGTGACCACCATATCCACATACTCGGCTGGCGTGACGTCGTACATGATGTTGAGCAGCTGCAGGTTGGCCGACTCCTTCCACCCCGTCAATGGCGAAGAGACATTCTGCGCCAGCGTGTTCGACTCGGCCGCCGCATTGGCCGCCGCCGCTGCCGCCGCCGCCGCCGACTTCCCACCACCGCCGCCGCCGCCCTTCTTCGCGTCCGCCGCGGAGACCGTCACCGCCGCCGGATCCGGCAGGCCGGTCAGCTGCTGCATGGGCTCGGCGGTGATCAGCTCATCCGCGTCGGCGATCTCGTTGACGACGATACTGTCGAGCGCGACGCGGTCGGTGAATTTGACCGTCTCGCAGCAGACGATGACGGGCACCTCGACGCCGCCGGCGCGCTCCTTGGCGCTCATGGCGACCAGCGCGGTGCCGACGCGCGAGTACAGCCGGCCGTTGCTGGTCATGGCGTGCGCGCCCAGGAAGACCTTGCTGGCCGCCTTGATGGCGTGGCTGATGCCGTGCACGAGCGAGTACTGCACGTCCAGCCCGGCGTTGGCCAGCGTGCGCGCCAGGCTCTTGCCCTCGAACAGCGGCCGCGAGTCGATGATCGAGACCCGGAACTTCTTGCCCTGCTTGTGCGCCAGCAGCAGCGTCTGCTTGACGATCGAGCTGCCCGCGAACGTCACGATCACGTCCCCGTCCTGGATCTTCTGCGCGGCGCTGCTGGCAATGACCTGGTCCGCCACAGTGATCTTCTCGCGGATGAAGCTGTCGATGAACTCGCCCAGGAACGCCTTGGCCTCCGCCTCGGGCGTCGAGGGGTCGATGGACGAGATGGCCAGCTTGAGGGCGCGGATCGCATTACCCTGGCTGATCGACAGGGGCCGACAGGTCGACAGGTAGGTGATCTGGTGGGAGAGGTAGGTCGTCAAGTGACGAGGAAGGGAGGTTCCCATGGGCGTAGTGTACGCTTCAATGACCTGCAGCGGTCAGCGTCAGCAGTCAGTAACAGAATTGACTCCAGAGCATTAATCCCAGTAAACAAGCCTCGCCCAACCCCTTATCCCAGAGTATAACCCTGGCCCTGCCAGAGCCAAGTCTCAAAAGAGAATAAAACTCACCCTCTTAAAAGCCAACAAAGTAGCCACACACCGCGCACTACTCCCACAAACCACATAATCCCTCATCTGCAACCCCAGCGCCAACACAGCCGGATGCACCTCCTTGCCCGCCCCGGCCACCGTCGTCCGTCTCTGCTGCCCGTAAAGATGTCCAAACACCGCCACATTCTTATCATCAGCCTTCTTACCACCCTTACTCTCCCCACCACCACCACCGCCAGCACTCTTCTCCAACCCCCCAGCCGGCACCGCACCAGAGACACTACCTCCCCCACCATTCTGCGAGGCATTCTGCGCGGATCCCCGACGAGGCACCTGTTTCGATCCAGAAGCACCAGCAGCCGATCCGCCGCCGCCGCCGCCGCCGCTACCATCCTTCTTACCGGGCGTGGCGGCACCACCAGAGGGAGCTCCCCCCGCGGGGCCAGAGGACTCGCGTTCAGCGCGTTCGCGGGCCCGGCGCGCGGCCTTTTCGGCCTTGGCTCGCTTTTTCAGTTCGGCGGGGGTCAGTTGGGCGGTTGCGCTGTCGGCGGGGGCAGCCGTAGCGCTGGTGGCAGCGGTGGCGGCATCTTTGGATTTGGTGGCCGACTTGGAGGGCTTTTGTGATTGGGAGGACGGTTGCTGCTTCGTGGGTTTCGAGGAGGTGGGTGCGGTGGAGGGGGTGGACGTGGTGGGAGTAGCAGCAGCTGCTGCTGCAGGTGAGGGGGAGGGCGCGGTCGGAGTTGAGCTCGTCATTTCGCCGGTCGTGGGCGTGGTCGTCGCGGTCGCGGTCGCGGAGACAAGGGATTGCGAGGAACTGCTGTTGGTGTGCGCTGACAGGATCGGGGTGGTCATCAACAGGAGAGATTTCCAGAAAGGATGACGGCCGGCGCGACAAGCATTGAGGTGAGACCAGAGAGATTGAGAATCAGGTTCCAGTTGTTGCGGGCGACTTTTTCGGAGCGGATTGGGAAACGGAATGTGGGGAATCAGAAAAGGGCTTGAGTCACGAGTTTGGTTTCCGCGTCGGATAAAGAAACCCTCCATCTGGATTATTCGTGACTCTACTAAAGTAGGACAGACTGAATTCACATTATTTCTTACTGTCCTTCGTAAGAGGTCCTTCGTAAGAGTAACACTCGCCTCTTATATGCCGTCATTCCATTCAACTCATTCGGGCATCAAAACATTTCATCGTGGCGCGGTCTGGCGGGCATCTCCTCGAAGATCCTACCATACATACAAATCGTTCCATCGTGGCATCAGTACATGAGTTAAAACAGCAAACGAATCACAGCACGCCAATAGCAAAGATAACCATCCCAGTCCAGCTATTATAAGAACCGGAGGTCTTCGGAATCACACCATTTAGTCCAACACCAATCCGCATAACGCCGTCGAATCCCAGAAAGCCACCCCACGCTGCAGTCAAACATCTCCGACTATCGATTGTTGCCCCAGATGGCGCCTAAGGCTCGTCGGCTCTTTCGCTCCTTTTTCGCCGGTTGAAGGGGTTGGAATCGTTCATGGTCCGTCGCCAACTTGCGTTTGAACACACTCAGGTCCTCCAACAGGTCTTCCATGTGTGCCTGCATCTGGTGCGCTTCCAGGTGAGTCGAGTTCTCGTCACTCCCAGGGGTGCTTTCTTCTTTCCGTATCGAATTCGGCTCTGACTCGTCCCCGGATGTAGGGGCTGGAGACAGAGCCCGACTGTAGCGCTTACGCACGGACGGAGAGCCATCGTTTTGATTCACACCGTACAGGCTGCTCCGCCGCTCCGGCACAATCACCGGGGGGATGGGGTTCCGGATACTATCCAACGCCAATTTGAGATGGTTGCGAAGGGCCTCGTTCTCCGTCTGCAGCTGGCGGATCTTGCACTCGCTGACCATCTTGGTTTCCTCCATCAACCGTTGCATTTTCTCCACCTTTTGCTGGTATTCCTCGAGCCGCTCGTTCTGAATCTCGCTCTCCCGCCGGTTGACGGTCGCTTGGCTAACACTCAGCTGCAACGTGCGGATGGTTTCGGCCATCTCAGCAATCTGCTTGTCGCGCTCCGCAGCAGACAAGTGGTCCTGGTTGACTCGGGCACGCGTGCGAATCCGCTTGGCCTGGTCGGCATACCGCAGCGTTGACAGCGTTTCTTCGTAGTCGGAGGGTGAGATGCACGCAATCATGGCGGTCTTGGAGTTGCCGCCGAGACTGTCTTTCAACAGCCAGGTGAGGATCGAATCTCGATAGGGGACGATGTCCTTGCCCTTACGCTTCGCTGGACGGCCCTGCTGCGGATCAGCTAGGGCCGCAATCACCCGTCCCAGCGTCGTCAGCGATTTGTTGATATTGGATCCCTCCCGGAGACGCTGGCCGGTCGCCTCGGTGGACTTGGCTCGCTCCGAACCCGCCAGATCGACCAGACGGATCCGCGCCGTCCGCTCGGTAGTCTCGTCAGTCGACAAGTCATGGTGGATCTGCTTCAGCGTGATCGTGAAGACCGCATGCGACCGCGAGGAGGTATCATTCATCTTCGTGCTGGCCACTGTCCGGGACATATCGCCTTTCCGCATGTACCGCATAATCTCCCCGTAGTCCTTCACCGTCACCTCGGTCAAATCCTTGACATACGGTCCCTCCGTCGGGGATTCGCGGATGCGGAGGTAGTGTGGGGGCTCCGTGCGCGGCACCAGCAAGTCACGCACATGCTCGTTGTAGACCTCAAAGTACGAGACGCGGACATTGTAGCTGATATCCGGGGCTTCGGCGGTTTCGATCCGTTGGAACAAGTCCTCGCAGGTCCGTGGGATCAAGCCCGGCTGCTCTGACGTCCCCATCATCGTATAGCTCTTCCCGGAGCCCGTTTGCCCGTACGCGAAGATGCAGGTATGGTACCCCTCAAAGTTGTGGTCCAGAAACTCCTCTCCCAGACAGTTGTACACATCCTCCTGCGTCGCATAATGTTTATCTTTTGTGTTGTGCGACCAGAACGAGTTGTCGAACACAAACGACTTATCCTCCTGGACCTTTCCGCGCGCCTGCGACTTGGGTTTCCCTTCATCATCGGGATTGGATCGAGGTGCCCGTAGCTTGGTTGTCTGGGTGTGCGGGTCCATGGAGATCAGACATTGGGCTCTTCGCTCGATTTCTGGAATTCATTGGGCAGTACCAACCCGCGATCAGCTTCCTTCAATCCTACTCCCGTCCGGGGACAGAGACATACCTCTAGGCAGAAAGGTCCGCACTCGGACAACAACGCGGACGTTCCCTCCGGGCGAGGGGCTGGAGAGACCATCCACTCGACGCGCGGCGACGGGAACGCTTTCGCGAGCGCGCAGCGAAGGGCTCGAGGCGGTTGACCGTAGCATGGCCGCAGAAGCGGTCATCGCGTGGGAGGATGGGCTAGTGATGCCGGTGATAGCGGACATCGCAGATGACGTGACCGAAGCCGGGGAGCTGAGCCCATTGCCGTAGCCGAGATGGTGGTAAACCCGGGGATCCAGGGCCATGTCGGAGCCGTGATCGAGTAGAAACTGCAGAAGCTGAGTGAGGTGCTCGTGCTGGCGTTGCAACAGGCAGTGATACATACGGGCAAGGCCAAACAAGAAAGACAACTGCGGTCAGGTCGTCACTGCTTGGTTCGTTGGGGGGCCCCCCGTGCACCGGATAAGTTGTCCTTTCCCGTGGGCAGGGAGATCCAATGATTTAGTAGCAGGCGCGATGCTCCGGGGGACTTTCGGGTTCGAGGTTGGTCAATCAATCGCACTTTGGTTCTAAACAACAATGATCGGCCGGTGGCATGGGTAGCTACTATGAAACGGAGTAGATTGTCAACAGTTCGGGATCGAATTGGGGGCTTCTGCGATGGAAAGTCAAAGAGAGAAACATGCAGCAAAGAACGCAAGGAGGTCGAAGACAAGACACACCCTCTCTGGAGAGTGAGGCGCAAGAAGGCGAAAGAGAGACAGTAACAGACAGTATGGACTTAGTAGCAATGAATGAGGAGGTCGCGATATGGAGAGGGACCGGACTCGTTTGGGGATGTCCCGATGGGGACTAGACGACAGCCTTAGGCCGCGGTAAGGCCATCTCCCCGGCTGCGGTTGCCATAGCAATTTATCCCGAGACCAAGTCTCTGGCCCATTTCCAAGTGCTGAGAGATGAGACAACTTACAAGTGGATCAAGTCAAGGCAAGTCCATTGTGCTACAGTGGGTCAGAAGAGGAACCCCGGATGTTTGGAATCTTCGACATTTCGATGTTTCAATCACAACTAGCACAAGTAGTTACTAGCATAATTCCAATTCAATTCAATTCATGTCATTTCATCTCATTTACACATGTCTCAATCGCATAGCATAAGGCTGACGCCGATAGACGCAGTCGCTGGTCGACTGTGCCTCTCACTGACCGTCCTGAGACAGTTCTGATTCAAATCTGGGAGTTTAGTCGAAGTCATCGTTGGCCGCAGCAAACATGTCTCCTTCGTCCTGGCCTTCACTGCGGCCGCCTTTAGACGCCTTGCCCATCTTGTCACCGTCAACGTAGGAGATGGGATCAGGCACAGGGTTGCCGTCGCGGTCCATGGTGGTCTCGAACATTTCTTCCGGACTCCAATTGGCAGTGGGATCGTCTTTCTTCGAACCGCCGGCCTGATTCTGGGCGGTTTGCGACATGCGCGAGGTGGTTTTAGCTTTTGAGGACTGCATGGTAGAGAATCGTTCTGTTCTCAATTAGTCGCAGATATCGTAAATCGTATACCCACAATACAGTCGACAGCAGCACTCCTGAGACAGGAAGGACGGCCAGCGTACCAGTGATGATACAATTATTCGATATTGGTTCCAAGACTGATTGCACTAATTTTGGATAGGTCCGAGAGCCGGTCACGGTGGGAATTGAGGGGATTATATGGCCCACGGTGGCACAGATGATGCGACAATGACGCTGGGACTTGAGGAAGTGGCTCATGAAGTGGTTGCGAAGCTGATTGCTTCCCCGCAAATTGGTGAGGTCATGACGGGAGTTGGCGATGAGAGGTATTGGTTGCAGCCTCGGGCTGGCCACGACATCCCTCTGGTTCGGCTGTCAGTTCACGCCAGGTTCCACGGATAACTCCCTCCTTTTTATCCAACGCGAGTTCCATGGTTGAGCCGATGCCATATGGCTGACAGATTTCATTGTGTGGAGGAGAACAGACGGGGTCGGGACGGACCAACGGATGCCACCAGCATATTCACGATAAGCAGCCAAGAATGCGGAATCCGCCGGAGGGCTTGGGGTTCGGAGGATAGGACTGGAGAGAAGTAAGGCAGACAGGAGATAGGGCTAACTATCGGTTGCAGGCTGCAGAGGGTGAAGAAAACGCCGAGCCGTGCAGAAGCAATAATGGATAATTGGTGATCGGAGGCTGATGCACGAGGGAGGGAGGCTAGAAGGGACTATCGCTGTCGGTAGACCAGACTGCCCCGATTGCCACGCTCTCTTTCACCGGGTGGGCTGCTTCATGTTGATGGAGTGGAAAGTTCTGTGCGATGTGGTAGGAATGTATTGCAACCTTGAAGTTGTGGATGACACTTCTCACAGTCAGCCAGCTTACATACCATACAATCATCCGGACAGTGCAGTACAGGACTGTACATGGACTGCATCCTCCACTTCAATTCAGCCCTATCCGACCGGGTGGATCGAATGAGCAACTGGCGGGATTCTCCTCCTTCGCCTCTCCTCCTCCCATCCCCCATCCACCCGTTGTTTGACTCACGAGAACACCAATGCAGCGCCAAGAGAAACAGACTAAACGAGTCTGCACTCTGCAGTAGTGGACTAATGGCAATGGCGCAATCTGGACAATCCGCCCCGGTGAGTCTTGGGGTTGCCATTTGGTGAGAAGAGGCAGGGAAGAGACCAATCCGCGGGTCTTATCGTTTGGCCAAGATGTAACTAGTCATCGTGCGCCGAGAGACGATCTTCATCACTGTTCATGTTTTTTTCACTTTTTCTCGCCCAGGCTACCTGTCAGCTCCGGACTTTGCTCTGAACATTTTCTTCCGAGGCCGGTTGTCGGCGCCGCTGTCGATAAATACTGTGACTGCCCCAGACCCGGCGCCGGCGTTGTGCAGGCCCAATTTCCCGACTCTTCCTCTCTGTCCATATCAGTTGGTAGTATTCACCAGAAACTACTACCCCAAATCACACATTCATGGCTGAGAAGCCCCCCGTCTCGTCTACCCCCGAGGGGAGCGACCTCGAAGCCTCCGACCCGGAACCCCAGATGAAGAAGCTCACCTTCTCCCAGCGCTGGAACCAGAATGTCGACCCGAAGCACACCGACCTCATCTGTTTACTGCTGTGCTTCACCACGGGGCTCTGCGACAGTAGTGCATATAATGCGTGGTCGTGTTTCTTAGCCATGCAAACGGGTACGCCATTCTCCCTCTTACCTCCTCACCTTATCTTCCCCCTTCCCTCTTTCCCCTTCCCCCTCTCCCCCCACTATCCCCTCACCCTAACTAACACCAATCCATTCCCCAGGAAACACCATCTTCCTCGGCCTAGGCGCCTCCAACCAACCCGCCAACAAACCGTGGGGCTGGCTGAAATCCCTCATGAGCATCGGGTGGTTCTTCATCGGGGCGCTGGTCTTCGCCAACCTGACGCGACGCAGCGGCAACCGCGCGCGGGGCACTCTGGTGCTCTCCTTCCTGGCGCAGACGATCCTGATCATCATCGCCGTGGCCATCATCGAGGCCGACCTGATCCCGCACACCTCGACGGACAGCAAGCTGACTGGCGGCCGGCTGTTCCTGGAGCTGATCCCCATCGCGCTGCTGGCGTTCCAGTCCGCGGGGTCGATCACCTCGTCGCGCGCCCTGGGCTACAACGAGATCCCGACGGTCGTGCTGACCAGCGTCTACTTCGACGTGGCCTCCGACCCCAAGCTGCTACAGGTGCCCAACGGGAACGTGAAGCGCAACCGCCGGATCGGCGGGGTCGTGTTCCTGTTGATCGGAGCGATTGCGGGCGGGTGGTTGAGTAAGACCTCGGGCGGGATGGAGTCGGCGCTGTGGATGGCGGCCGGGGTGAAGTTGGTGATTGGGTTGGGGTGGTTGGTCTGGAAGGGGGAGACGAAGGGTTGAGTGAGGTCAAGGGGGGGGTTAGCTGGCGGATTGAGTAATGTTGTGGGTTTTGAGATATAGATGTGAATACAGTACATTGATAGAATTCCTACTTGGTTGATTATTTGTGTTGATTCAGTCAAAGTGTACTGTAGACTTGAGTTGCTGGTGGCAGACTATACTACCTACGTAACAATTCGTCCAAGAACCTCTCAAGAGTGCAATTACTTAAACGGGCCACAATATGAAGCTACCTATACATTATCCTATCTACACATGCCCACCCGTATCCCCACGTACAGCACCTGCCCTATAGTACTCATCACTACTATACGTTCAACCTCTGTTAGAATAAGTGCCCTAACTTGAACTCTCCGCACCACACAGTTTCCCCACGCTTTAATCATGCTACCTCACTATTTCATCCAGTTATAATATGACGATCTGGGGAAGAACCCCCAGACCCCCCTTTCTTTCAACTTCCCAGTATCCTCAACCCCAAGGCCAAGTTATCATATAACAATCTGGGGGAGAACCCCCAGACCCCCCTTTCTTTCAGCTTCCTGGTCACCACTTACCTCTCACCCCTCACCCCTCATTAACAACCAGGACAATAACAGCGAAATATAAACATCACAACCAACCCTCAACACACATACAAAATCTACACCCACTACACCCCCTCAGCCACCAACACCACTGAACCGAAGTCCACCCAAAGAACCCATCCCAGCCAACCACCACAAGGAGGGTCACGGGTACCAGTCCCCAGCCTGCATCCGGCTCTGGCCGCGAGCCTGGCAGGCGAATGGATGGGGTAACTGGCTGGATGCGGCACTAGCTTCCAGTTTCACTCTCCACCAGCTAAGTAAAGAGGTTTGCCTCCACCAATACTAGCGGCACCGTCGATCCCCACTCAAATCGCACCCACGCATTGAACTTTGAAGTCCCGATGACCGCGACCCTTCCCCACCTCCAACGGATAACCCCTCATCCCCCTCTCCACCACCTCCACCACTGCACTGCACTACGCATGTAGCTTCTAGGAAGACAATAGAAAAGACAATAGCACAACCACAACCCCACCCACTCAACTCCTCACACCCAAGCCCATCAGAGATCAAACACTACCCCAAGTACACAGACAGTAAGTTACAGTACAACAATCCAACAAAGACCGCGGGCGCACCCACTTACCCCAAACATACCATCCTACATCATCATCACCACCACCCCATCCAACCCAAAGTCAAGTACCCAGCAAGCACAAGAATCAACGTCATCCAGACCCAAGCAAGGAGCCAACCCGCCTTCCCTCAATCTACAAACATAAAGAACTCAGTACATACCAGACAATAACCGTGCATGCATAACACGCACACACCCAGCATTCCCGCCCGTCACATCCACTGTACCGTGCGTGGGCTTACGCTCTCTGAGATCATACATTCCCACCCATTCTCGTACGAGTACAGCACAGTACAGGACTATGTCTGCGCACATACCCTAGAAACAGTATGACCTCACCAACCGCCTACCGCCTACCGCCTACCATCCACTATGTACTGAATTGCAGTACTTGAGAAGTGCATGTCTTGCAGTGCAGGATAAGTACAAGAACAAGTAGGTGGGTGGGAGGTAAGAGGTGGTAGATGGTAGGTACAGCCACTGAGTAATCATTTCCATACATTCCCACATGGTCAACTTCGCCACACGGGGGGGGCGCCGGCCATGCGTGCATGCATGCATGCCATGCACGCGAGAGGAATTCTGCAGGCTTGAATGAGGCCCAGGGAAAGGGGGACTCTTTCCGAGCATTCCTTTGCATTCTGTGAGTATGCTTCTTACATGGGCTTGCTCTTGCTCTCTGGGTTTATGGCGGGGTTAGAGGGGCAGGGGCTATGGGTCATTGGTGTTGCTGTATACGTAGGCAGGAAAGGGTTCCTGTTGAAGGCTGAGGGCAAGGGCTGAAGGGCTGAAATGAAGGGCTGAACTGAAGGGCTGGGCTAAACCCAAGGCGAGAGCGTCACCACGACGGCGGGCGCAGCCACAGCTTTCTTGGTGTGACCTACGTAAGCAGACTAGAATCCTTATGATCACATCGCTACCCTTCAAAGGAATCATTGTATCAGTTGTATACTGTACTATATGTCTATCAACGGTGAAAGATTGTAAATGTAGGCTAAGGTGTCTAACCCCGCCAGTCCCACAAAAAAAGAATGATTCAACCAGCAGTCCCGGGGCGAAACAGTGATCGCAGAATGGTATCATCAAAAAGACAGATCGAACGAAGAAAAAAGCCCACAGGTATCGCAGCAGCAACAAGCAGCGGAGTTCGCAGTTACGCCGTGTGAAACTGAACAAGGCACGCCAAAGGAAAACAAATCCCCAGCCCAGAAATTAGAAGTCATGCTTGAATGCTTCGAAAACAAAAAAGGCAATTCCAGAACGCAGCCAGAAAAAGAATTCGCGTAAGAATGATAGACGGGACTGTTCACCCTGAAGATGCACCAATAAGATGGAGTCACCAAACGCGCTGAAATGCAAGCCGACCATTAAATCCAAGCAGTGTAAGTCGGCAACAACTGCACATGTATCCTGTAATCCTGCGTAATGCGGATAGTGCTGTCAAAAGCTCCCGTGTAAATACCACAAAAAAACCAGAACAAACAAATCAGATATTGCTTTTAAGAGTCGTAGTCGCAGTCGCAATAGAAAGAAACCTAGGCAGCCGACGGGCGACGGAGAATCTCTTCGCAGTTGGCGTCAAACCGCATGTTCCACAAACGGATGCTGTTCATCAGCTTCTCCGTACTCTCCAGCTCGCGATCCCGGCCAAAGATCGTCTCGACAAACTCACAGCCGGCATTGCGGCCCATCGACACAGAGCCCTTGCCCCCTTCCCGCTTGGCCGCCTTCCACATAAACTGCTCACAGGTTTTGAGCAGCTTCTTGAACCGCGCCCACAGGCGTTCCCCACTCTGCAGGAAGTCCTCCACGACCTCCTGCGCCTCGGGACGCCGGATGCGGTCGAGACATTCGTCGGCTCTCTTCACCTTCCCGGCCAATTTGATCAACAGCAGCCACAGGTCGCCCGCCACGTCCGCCATGGGCGTCGAGGCCCCATGCGTGAACACGGTCCAATCGTAGATCCACTTGCCCAGTGAGTTCGCGTCGAAGACACTGCCCAGAAGAATGATCGGCATCTCCGTCGGGTCCCAGTTCTTGATCGAGTAGCCCGGGGGGATCCCTGCTCGGGCAGCGTCGGCTTCTGTGGCTTTGGGGGCCGGCTTGGAGGTGGGAGCGGACGGCTTTGGCTTGTTGGGCGTGCGGGTGGAAGTGGATTGACGGCGCGCCCGAGATCGCTTGGCCGCATCAGCATCTTCTTGGGCAGGCACCTGGTTATAGTAGAAGTACTGATCAGTGGGTGGCTTGGGCTTGCGGTGAGACGTCGACGGTTTGCGACGCGGAGGACTGGGTTCCTCGCGGAAGACGTATCGCGGCGCATCGCCGTCGGATCCATCGTCGACCACATCCACAAAGATGGGCCGGGTGTGCGACGGGTGCGACGGGTGGGCGCCGGCATGTTCCCAAGGGCCCGCCGCTGGGGCCCCGGACATGGTGCTGCGACGACGAGAATAGCCACCAAAAGAAGCACTTACAGGATCGTGCTTGCGCGGTGGCGTGCCATATTCTGGCATCGCTTCGTAGAATCCTTGCCCATACCCAGCATACCATCCGGCGGTTTCTTTGGGACCGGCGTAGCTGGCTTTGCGGTTGTGACGCTTCGAAGGGCCGCGCGGCGAGCCGTAAGCATTGGCGAAGGGGGACGCGTAGTAGGCGTAGTGAGGAGACGTGGGAGGAGAGGTCGTATAGTCGTAGGACCACCCGGGAGGTGGAGTGGTGTAGTGATACATTATCGAGAAACGTGCATAGGAATTCGAATCACGCTGGCAATCAAAAACAGGTCGTGGGCGAGAGAACTTTTCGAACGTAGGGGATAACCTCCCGATCGCGAGATATTAAAGGCAAGAACAGAAACAGCACAACCCAGATGTATTATACAGGATATCGTAGCAACAAGCCGATCGACGCCGAAGCAGGGGCCGAAGCAGGGGACAACGAAATCGGAAGATTGATGGGAGAGAACCGTCACCGTGGTGCGGTTTCTGAGGGAGAGGAGGGATAGAGCTGTATGTGCCGAGAGTGCATTTGAACGTCGTTCGCTCTATCGAACGCTGAACGGGCGAAGTTGTTGAAGGCGGCTATACAGAGAAGCAACCTGTGGTCCCTAGAAGACTCTATCGGAGTCCGCGACAAGAGTGGCGAACAAGCGCAGACAGCGGTTGAGACTCGCTTGAATCGCTTAGACTTCGTTCATCTAACCCAGATTATTGTTGTTGTAGTAGTAGTAGTAGTAGTAGTTGTTGTAGTTGTAGAGGTTGAACCCGAACAGGGTGTATGAATGGTGGATGGATGGATAAATGATTTCAAGGGGGGGAGCCTCGAGGGCGTGGAGGAGACAACCGGTTTTGTAACCACGGGACAGAATTGCAAGGGTGGACTTGGTGGACTTGCAAGTGGGGGCTGCACCAAGTGGTAATTTTCTGCGGCGGAGCCACTAGTCTTTAGTGTCTTAGTCTCGCTTTGGGGGTGGAGACAGCAAAAAGTGACCTCTCGCGTTTGTTCCCGTTTCGTTCTCAGCTTTACAATACCGTATCTTATGTGGTGGTGGTGGTGGTGATGATGGAGGGAGGGATGGGTGCCTTGGGCGCGTTTCAGGCCCAACAAACTCCCACTCCCAAGAGGGAGAGGGAGGGAGAGAGGAAGAGAAAGGGAGGAAATGGAACGGAATGGGAGGGGAGGAAGAAACACCAAACTGAAACCAGAGTGATGCTGCACTGGGTTTTAGAATTTGCTGCTGCTGCTGCTGTTGCTATGAGAAGAAGAAGCTGATCACCTTCCAGCTCATTTCCAGAGTCATCACCCACTACACCCTCTTTTCCAGAGTCCCACCAAGGTGATCAGGTGGAGAGTACTGCTCCCTTATATACACTTCCAAGGAGGGGGGAATGGATGATTACATGAATGAATGAATGAAATGCGCAGAATTGCCGCCCACATTGTGCACTGCGGTCACTCTCCATGCCTGCCACTCGCTGACTCTTACTCATCATGGCGACAGGGCTCCCGTGGGACAGAGTCATCTGAACAATCCCTCTATTAACTTACTTGCTACTAGGTAGACATACGATCAATCCCCTGTTGGGCATCCCCTCTCCCCTCCCATCCTGATTGACGTTGCTGAAACACGACGAAGGAAGAACAAGATGTTTGTTGCCGCAACAGAGCAGCGCAGCGCAGCGCAGCAGAGCAGAATCCGCCCCTCCACTCATTCGCGTCAACATGGCCGTACATGGCGAACAGTGAGATGTTCGAACCCTCATTACCTTGTAGATAAGAGTCACGCTCTGCGTCATTGGCTGGACGCTTCGTCCAACATGGCTGGGGATTTCCCGCATGGCATCCGATGTACGTACATTACCCTACCGTTGGAGCCTGCAGGCAACGCGATGGAGCTGGCGAGCCGATCCAGTCGATAGTCCTTCATTCAGTTGTCCGGTATGCCAATGAGTCAATGAGTCATGGAGAGATCACATTGCCACGGGTGGCTCAGTCATAATCGTCGAGTAAGTAAGTTAAGCGTTGATAATAATAGTCAGCCATCTCTTCTCAGCATCAGCCCCAAGGCTTCTATATTCAACTGCAGGCAGGCTGTGGCGAAGATGACGCTGTCGCGCAACCACCAAGTCTTATAACTTGGTGTCACATCAATAGATTAATGCAAGATTGCAAAGGATCGAAAGTACGTGGGATCGATTAGTCGATTGCTGTAAATAGAGATAGTCCGAAGCCACTACTGCTGTAAGATCCTGTAGAGCGTCTTATCGTTTGGGTTGGTTTGGTTCCATGGACAGCGGGTGCGGATGAGCCCGTCAACCGGTCGACAAACCATGGATACATAACTCCAGGTAGGCAGGCATTTCCAGCCCGGTGGAACCAAATGGCATGGATATCTCCTGTTGTGGCCACGAGCACTAGTGGTGTAGTGTAGTTGAGTTAAAATGTTGGGCAACTTGGGAGTTTTTTTTTTGGTTATGGTGGATGGGCGTTACCGCTGCCGCCCAGCAGCTGGGCAGCAACCACCCATACGGTTGGACAGACCGCAATTTGCACAGTTGAGCGCGGGAGTCTAAAAAAAAGGACCCTCCTTTCACGATTAATTCTCCGGCCGGGCAGATCCCTGATTTTCCTGTTTTTCTTTTTCGAGAAGAAAAAAGAAGCAAATAAACAGGTGTGAAGTTCGGATGGAAAAGGTATCTGAGTTGAGACCGGGGCGATTGGAAACTGCATACAGTATCCTGTGTTGTACTGTGCAAAGTACTCCGCGTACTCCAGACTCAGAATCTCGGTTTCTGACAGGCCTGGTCGAGGCGCGAATGTGATAGGGCTAAGGGCGCGCCCCCCCCCCATGCAGGCTGGACCGCAAACGAGGGTTGCAAAATCGCAGGTTACAGTGCACTACACTACCGAGAAGAGTAACTTACAGTACTTCTTCCCTTCTGCCCCACCATGATTCGAGCCATGGCTTAGTGACTATCTTAATATCAATCCCGACTGGCTCAGATCCTGTCCAATAGCACAGAGCTGCTAAGAGTCTTAACCCCCGGGGCGAGTGAAAACGCTACGCAATCGGAGTTGCGCAGCCAGTTATGTCCGACAACCCCTGGCAGATAGATAGGCAGCCCTTTTTCTCTTGGGTGTCTGGTTGCACATGGCGCTCGGGGTCCAAAAGCAGGTCAAAGCCCAGATGTGATCATGGTTACGTGGTGGCGTCTATTGGAGAGGTCCCGGTACGAGCGATAAAGGAAGATGGAGATGTCTCTTGTCTTTGAGAGATGTCTCGCTTGCTGGGTCCAACTCCAACATTTACTCGCTTTCAGAGAATGCGATAAACGCCATCGCGGCACTGGCTCCACCCATTGGACGGGCAACGGAGACGCGGACGCGGGATGAGGGTCCGGTGGGTGCACAAGAGCTGATCGACTCAGGAAGTATCTAGTATACTAAGTCTCCGTACTAAGTAGACAGTCAGTCACCGGGCACTGAGAGGAAACTCCGGCTTGCGCAGCGCCAACGGTCCCAATGCATTCAAGAATTATCCCGAGCAGCAGCAGTGATTTCCTCTCCGGAAGAGAGCTGCTAGCAGCCAACTAGCGCCTACATACTATAGAATACTACTGATTGATAGTCAGACCGGGGGGAGGGGAGGGGGTCATCACAAGCGCGAGTGTGACCTGCAATTCCCGTCACTGTTCCCAACCATTCAGCATTCATCTATTCAATCAAAGCACAGACTGAAAATAGAAGTTCTCTGGAAAGAAAGAAAGAACACGGCACAGCTCACAGAGCACAGAGCACTACCAGAGCTAAATACAAATTAACATGTTTTCTCCCACTCCACCCACCGCCCAGGTCTCCACCGGCAGAGTTTTCACTTTTCACCGTCCCTTGCTTGTTTCTCGGAGCCGGAGATCTAGAATTGACTGTTGTTATTGTTGTGGTGGTGTTTGTCTACAATATCTACTACTAGGTATGTCCGTACGGTAATGTACATACAATACGGAGAACTCCCCACTCCGTACACAGCCAGCCAAATAATACAACGACCACCACTCTCGTTCTCAGGTCACACCTGCCGACACTTGCTTGTTGATTGGACTATCAATCTGACTGCGACAAGCCAATTGAGGGCCCCCTCAGCTATGCCTCCCTGGCTGTATCTCACTCCGATGTGTACAGATCTCCTCTGCAGCCGACCGATGCCAAGAGACCACCCACCTCCTTTGGTGTCGTGGTTTCAAACGCGATCCTCCGTCGCCATTCATCAGCCGTGTTTACTTCGAATCCCGGCCACATGCCGATCTCACGCGCGCACGCCCTCGCGACTGGAATTCTGGCCATAATATGTGGGAGGGAGGTATGTAGCATTGTGTGGGTGACAGATGCATGCCCTTACCCTGAGCCCTAGTCATCAATTGACCTCCAAGTATATACAGTACTGTACAGCGTAGACCTTCCAGTGTTTCGGCACACCAGCAACAGGGCCAGCAACATTGGCGCAATCGTACTTCTCGAATCCAGCGGCCATCAGAACCCACCTTACCCACGGCACAGTTCCAACTAAACCCCTAACTACGTAGGCATAGACCCTAACTTATGCACCTCAATGCAGTAGACTATCTGGCCCGAGAACCCAATCAGCTTTACCAGAAGATACTCCAATCCTAAGGATTTAGTCTTTGGTACGGAGCCTGAGAACTTCATCCCTAGTATCCATCCATGATAGATGCCGGTAGTCCCCAATCTGATCCAACTCAACCTGCCAAAAAACCAACCAACCAACCACCTTCACCTAGTACTGGGTACTGTACATATTCTACCCCAAGAAACCCCCCCCCCCTCTCCTCTCATGCGGCATCATCATCATCGAGACTAAGTCTCGATACGCTATACAGGGTACTCCGCACGCCCTACGCTAATAGCCGCTGCCCGCCCACGCACAAGCCAAGTTACCTTGAACTAACCCAACGTGCCGTGCAAGTGCAGTCCAGACCCCCCATTCCCATTCCCATCCCCATCCCCATCCGTCACCAACCCATCGCACCGACCATACCCATTCCTCCCTGCATACATTCCGACATCCGCGAAGTCAACAGCCAGAAGCCAAAAGCCTGAGGGGGCTTGTGCAGCACTAGACCCAAAAGTTCGAAACGCACGTTTGGATCCAGCAGTCCATCACTACACCCCTGGTCCTAGTCCTGGGATATCTATCTGTGTTTGTCGACGGTGGGGTGTTTGACACCTTTTCTTTTCCCGTTACATGACCTTCTAGTCTCCAGGGTTGGTGGGGAAACACCCAGCGGGCTTGAGAGTCGAGGGTCAAACGCCTCTTGTCAAGAAGTATTACCAACTTACAGTGTGTACACAGTACAGTACTTCCTCCCCAGACCGCATGGGATGGACTGCAGCACTGGCCAGCGCGGGCGCTGTGCGAAGGTCGAGGAACTGGACTGGAATGGACTGGACTGGTCTGGTCTTGAGAGTCCAGAAAGATCAAACCCCGCTTCTAATCTCTCTTCCCTCCCCTCCCCAGGCTCTTGGGCTAACCATGAAGTAATGGATAAAGTACCGTAACTGGAGATCCAATAGGATCCCTAGAACATACTTTCATCCCGGTAAGGGTCGGTATTTGGCAGCTCGCTAGCTGCATACACCTGGCCCGATATCGGGGCGTTGATTCGATGTCTGTTGTCATGGTGGATGTACGGTAAGTTAAGGTCTTGTACACCGCTTGGCAGGGCTGTGGAAGTTGGATTTGCTGGGCTGCTTAACTACTACCTACGCACGATAAGTACTAAGGTAGCTTATCGACATTCGACACTATCAGCTGGATGTATACCTTAGGCAGCAGGTATTGACTACCTGGGTTTCCAACCCCACCGTTCCTTTGTAGTGCTACGTATAATTAGTGTGCCATGCCTAGCTTAGTAGGTTCCACTTAACGTCGCTGTGAGTTTGCCGGGTGAGATCTTGGGTTGAACTAGCTTTGGATTTGGCATGTGGTTTTGCTGAGTGGAGAGCATGGTGGAGAGCAAGGTGTAGCCGAAGTCTACTTCGTGGATCGGTAGGTGGATATCTTGGTGGCCAGCTGTCTAGTGCGTTGCTGGACAGGATGGTAGAAGGATAGACGGAAAGAGGTGTCTTCTCGGTGGGAATACCTAGTACCTGAGACATCAGATCCTGGCGCTGTCTCGGGTCTGTCGGACTCTGGATCGTGGGAATTTTGTTTGTGTGGTGTTGGACGGCTACGCAATCAGAATCACATGTGACTCTCCTGTTTGTCGCTCGTGTGGACCTGGTGGAAAGCAATCACATCCTACACGCATTGAGGGTGTTTCCTGTATGGGTCATATGTATGTACACGCATCCTAGGTATCTACTGTCTGGTACTATGTACAGGATGTGCAAAGATCCGAGTCATCTATACTTTACAAATGAAACCGTTATCCATCATCAAGCCATGTCTACGTACCCCGTCGATTCCCCAGGCAGGCATCGGCATCGACGGCCCAAGAACACCCCAAAAACACATCACTGTTACACGATCATATATTCGCCTTCCTCCCGTTTGACCTGCATCACCTCGTGCCACCGAAATCCCTGTCTGCGCGAGGGAGACGTCGGGACCTCCGTAGAGAGACCACTCCAGCCGCTCAAGGCGCCAGGGCTCATATCGTCCGCCACGCCCGCGTTTGACTTCAGGTGTTGGTTGCCGAGACCTGCTGCTGCGCCGTGGTCGTAGGGATCCCCAGTCTCGGACGCGGGAGGACTTCCCGCCCATATCTTTTCCAGGAGCTCCAGACAGGTCAGATTGTTGATAAACCCGGAATCCTTGGAGAGATACAGACACCGCTCCCGGATGATCGCCCGGTGGCTGGACAGCACGCACTCGGAGCCCGTGATGAACAGCGGCCACAGGAGATACGCATCACACTGGACGGCCAGAATGTGAGTCATTGTCCGTTGCACAATATCCTGGATACGAGGATGGCCAGACGGCAGATCGGGATGGGCAAGTCGCTCGCTGTAGAGAATCGCGGCGTGGCGAAATGATTCAGAAATATGAATCACATCGTCCAGATGTTGCGGTGCCACCCTGGATTGGCTCGGAGGAGACGATGGTGGCGAGATGTAGGTCGTCGCATGATGGGGAGATGATGATTGTCGCCGTCCCGTGTCAAACCTCCACGATTCAAGCTTCTGCCGCAGGCAGTGCCATTCGGCCCAGAATATAGGAGAAGCCGGGGCTGAGCTAGAGTCTCCCGCCTGGGGAGGAATGAACCTCGTAAACGACTCGGAAGGCATACTCGGTGTACTCGTGCAGGTATACGCGATATGGGGAGGGACAGTGGTTGATGGGGCATGGACTTCAGGAGATGTCGAGGTCTGCGTATCTTGGCTTCGACTGAGGAGATTCAGGCGACCAAGCTGCGCAATGAGTTTGAACAGGCTGGCATTACATCCAGCCAGATTTTCAAGCCCCCATTCGCCATCCGAAATTGCGGTTATGTCAAGACAAGCGCCGCGAAGTTGGATGTCCCGGTCGTTCGTAGTGGCCGTCATAGTGTCGAGCCAGGTGAACATGCGAATAAACCATTTCAGTTCTTCGGTCACATGGGCGGCGCCATTGCACAACCGAATGGCCAGCAACTTGGTCACACCAGCGAATTGGGTCTTGAATTGCGCGACCCCCGTGTCACACCCATGGAAGAGGCATAAGACGAGTAAAGTCGCGAGCACCGAGTCCGATAGCCGTTGTCGCGGATCGGCCAATTCTCCATTCAACGCCTTGACTGCCATACTTCTGTAAAGATGCTCTTCGCGCGCCGAAACTTTGGGGACGTCAATACCAGTCTGGGTGCTCAAAGACGCCTCCGTCAAAGCCTGGTGAGCCAATGATGACATCCGTGCGGGCAGGGTACGCTCGGTAGACCTTGTGCCCCGTTCTCGTCTCTGGCGCATATTGCATAGAGACAGGGTTGCTATGGCTTCTTGGAGCGATGTGCTTTCTTGCGCTAATCGCAGAACGTACGTGCGGAATGGATTGGTCGGCCCATCAAAAGCAACGATCATTGGCGCAATCACTTCAGCATAATAGCTAATCAGGAATCGCAGGCGCGGTGTTCGTCCGATTGAGCGCGCTAGTAGCTGCTGAGATAAGGATGGCGCATGACATTCAACGACCCAAGGAGTCCTTTCCTGACCACTCTGCTCTGAGCTCTGTACGGCCTCTTCTTCAACACTCGGATCATCCCTGGTCTTTGCAATTGGTATTGAAGTCTGTATTGAGGCTGGCCATGTCGGCATTGCCCATCTCGAAGGAGCCAACGAAGGAGAAGGTGTCGCGTGATGGCAGGATGACACGGGTAGTGATTCTGAACGAGGTAACGAACGATTGGAAGGGGTTTGGTTAACAGATGACACCGGACTCGAATGCGGTGGCAACTGATTCGCAGGTAGGTCTGGCCTAGGACGTATCCTCGGATTAGAAGGTGTGCGACCGACTTCCGACGAGTCTAACGTAGAAAGTGGTCTTGTATGCGCAGGCAACTCCGATGCACTGGAGTCTGTCGACTGTGATACCCTCGACGCGGCTGCCGCACGAGGCTGCGACGAGGCTGCAGCTGGCTGAGCCCCAGTCACAGGCAGGGATAGTCCTCGAAGCTTTCCCCGACTGGCCACCCCGACTCCCCACGTCAAAGTGGTCTTATAGCCGGCACAATCGCGGCCATTGTCCAAGCATTGGGAGCAGTATGGTCGTCTCCGATCGCATTGACTTGCCTGTCGAGCACAGGTAAAACAGTCATCGGCTGCCTGGCTGATGACTGTTCTCTTCCGTCTTTTCCGCGGAGGTGCGGCGGAGACCGGCGGCGATTTGCGCCCCTGCCCCGTTGGCAGAGGTTCCATCACCAAGCCGACTACAAATCGTGGACTGGAGGAGAGGTAAGCAGGAACGAGCTTAGACAAGCCAAGTGGAGGTGACCCGGGGTGCGGGGTCCCATGGATGATAGATCAAGCAAGGCAGTAGGTTAATTGCGTGGTCAAGTCGACGGTGGCAAGATGGGAGGAGTAGTGGTAGCAACACCGTCGAAGCTTATATACCGAAATCGACAAGGGATCGAGGTGACTGGGAGAAGTGAAGTTGGACGGTTCGAGGTTTGATCACACAAACATATCAGAGATGACCCCCATTAGGCCCTCATTCTAGCTTTGCAATGGGGTCCTGGAAAGGTGGACGGGCAGTGAAGGGCAGAACCGGCGATCGTTGCGGTATCATCCGCCGTTAGGAGATGCCGACCCGGAGATTTAATTTATTATTGACTTATTAACTGCTTAGTATTCTTAGCACACGGTGAGAGAAAATGTGTATTCGTCAGAATAAAATTGCCTCTAGCTGTAGGCTCCATTTCAAGGTCCCCGCTGGTTGATCTTGAACCATGGTTGAAGCTTGGAGAAGAGGAAGACAGTTGAGGAATAGGAGAAATGATGAATAATGCATGAGCGAGGCAGCGAGAAGCCCAGCCTGGATGAAAGTTGGGGAGACCCAACAGGGACTAGTGCGGCACATGTTCCCACCGGGCCGGATTCGGGTCTGGCCGGTCTTCTAAATCTATTACTCCTTTGGGGCAATCTTCTACACTTCCAACTACTCCGTACACTTCTCGGTCAAAGTCGATCATCCTTGGAGTATCCATTTATTTGTGCAGTTTCTCAACGGTCCCATTGTCAACTCTCGTTGATTCTCGGATATAGGACTTAGCTCGGAGCCATGACAAACCGTCCCAACTCAAACCTCTCCTCCGGGAGCCGTGGCTGCACTGCACTAGATGATTGAGACTGTTGCTATCCACAGGCCTTCTTAGCCTGTGTTCATAGTCGTCTGATAATTGCACGAAGCATTTCTTTCCCATTGACCTGCAAGACTTTTGCAGAATGAGATTCCTTGAGTCAGCAAGCACAACTAAGAGCCTTGAACATCCACCGATGACTATCTCCAGACTACAATGACTCGTAGACGTGGTTATTTATAGTGGTGCGCAACGTAAGTCCTGGATTCTGCCACCGCCTACCCAAGGGGAGCGCATCTCTCGACGATCGCCATCCATTTGCCAACCATGGATTCCACTTCGACGGCGTCGAGGTCAATTGAGACCGACATTCATAACTCGAAAAAGTGCTAGCTGTATGGCTGCAACTGTCCGACTATCCCCAGTCTGACTTATTCACCCACTATCCTTCTGATCGATCAGCGTCTGAGGCCTTCCAGAGCCCGATAATAATCCAGGCCGTGATTCGCATCTCTCCTGGGACAACAACATCGCCGCCAATCCTTCCTACACAACCCCCTATTCCCAAAGTCGCCTATCATGTTGACTCCTGCTTGAATGCACTGCACGACTACCTGCTATTGAACGATACTTCCAGTGTCTCCCCGTACCCACTGGACAAACCTTGCAATCGACGAAACGAAACCAGCCAAGAAACGAATTGCCTTCGTGAAGACTGCTAGCCGGCGAACCTCTCGATTGAGACGCGGTCTCAGATACCAAGATGCCGATCCTTCGACCGGGTAGACTGAAATCTTTCATCACGGCCACCGGCGCCTTACTCCTCATCTGCACCGTTTATGTATACTGGGCACCCCCGCCAGCGTCGGTAGTCCCCAGTACGGCCTTCGAGGTCCCTCTAGTCGAACGCCAAAATGCATTCTGGAAGGTCTTGAAACCGATCCTCGAAGAGAATGGGCCAAACTGCCCATCGCCTGGGCACACCGACGATGCCGGTGCCGTCGGCTTCGACGCCACGTCCACCGACCCTCGCCCCGACTTGACAAACCTCGAAGAAGAGGACCTACATACCATGGAGGAGGCGCATGCACGCTACATCGAGGCGTGTCGTACAGCCGAGAAACTGCGACCCGTTCACTCGCCCGGCACTCGCGGCGTGGTTTCAACGGCGGGGGGGACCTACTTCCCCGTGTTTCTGTCGTCGCTGCGGATGCTCCGACGCTTGGGCTCGACATTGCCGGTGGAAGTCTACATGAAGGACACCGACGAGTACGAAAAGCAGATCTGCGATGACATCCTCCCCGACCTGGGCGCACGGTGCCTGGTGCTCTCGGACGTGGTCGGCAAGAACGCCATCGAGCACTACCAGCTCAAGATCTTCGCGGTACTGTTCTCCTCCTTCGAGGAGGTCATCTGGATGGACGCCGACTGCTTTCCGCTGACCAAGCCCGAGGTGCTGCTGGACGCGGAGCCCTTCAAGTCGGCGGGGCTGGTGACGTGGCCGGACTTCTGGGCGATGACCGCGTCGCCGCTCTACTACAACATCTCGCGCCAAGCGATGCCGCCCATGTCGGCGCGCGCCTCGTCGGAGGCTGGGGCGTTTCTGGTCTCCAAGAAGACGCACCAGATGACCCTGCTCCTGGCCGCGTACTACAACTACTACGGCCCGTCGCACTACTTCCGGCTGCTATCGCAGGGGGCGCCGGGCGAGGGCGACAAGGAGACCTTCGTGCAGGCCGCCACAGCCGTGGGCGAGCCGTTCTACGCGGTCAGCGAGCGCGTGCAGGCGGTCGGGCACGCCAAACCGGGCGGCGGGATCTCCGGGTCGGCGATGGTGCAGACGGACCCGATCGCGGACCACGCGCTGACGAGCGCGGGCCAGTGGCGCGTGCAGGACCCCGCGGTGGCCCCCGCGCCCCCGGCCTTCTTCATCCACGCCAACTACCCCAAGTTCAACCCGGGCGAGAAGGTGTTCGGCATGAAGTGGGAGACGGCGCCCACGCTGCGCGCCGACGGCTCCGACGGCCGCGCCTGGCTCGTCCCCGAGGACACCGTCCAGCGGTTCCGCTACGACGTCGAGCGCGCCTACTGGGCGGAGATCAGGAACGTCAGCTGCGACCCCGCCATCAGCTTCTGGACCTGGGAGCGCAAGGACGAGATCTGCGAGAAAGTCGAGGCCTACTGGGGCAATGTCTTTGCCGAGCCGCACGACGATGATCCCAAGTTCGGTTGATGAGCGCCTGATCCTTTGATCCTTTTTTTTTCCTGCTGAAAGTCGATACCACAAACAGTTTTCGTTTTTTCTTCTCTTCAATCTGACAGATATGCGTTATGAATGACACGGGTTTGGGGTGGACCGTTGTGTACATCTTACGATTCTACACTGATGCATGTTTTGTATAATCTTCATTCATGATACCTTCTATCCCATGATCTTGTCTTGAAGCATGGCCCATCCTCTCCACGATAGACGCTAGCAGAATAGTGCCAACATATTTAAAGGCTGCCCCCCCCCCCCCCCCAACGCACAACTCTAAAGCCGAACCAAAACCTCAAAACCACTCTACACCAGACACTACAAATCCCAGAAAACTAATCATTGCACATCCAAATCAATCATCATTCAGAAAAAATCGTCATCACGTATCTTTAACCGATGAGATAACACCGAATTCCAACAAGAATATTATACATAAAGTCCAGCTTCAGGCATTATTATCAGAATCTAGTGCTTGATACCCTTCTCCTTGAGTCTCTGCTCGTCCTCGGCCTGGAGTTCGGCATCGATCTGGGCGCCCTTGGAGGGCTTGTTGCCGTGGAGCTTGGCCTGTGGACTTGGATGTTAGTTTACGGAAGTGTGATGGATGACGGGGCAAGTGGGAAAGGGGGCGGGGCGAAACGTACAGGCTTCGTGGGGTCCTGCTTGCTGAGCTCGGCCTCGGGGTCCTTGGTGAAGTTGTGGTGGTGGTCGCTCTCGGGCTTGTTTTCTTGGGAGGCGAGCTTGTTGGCGATGGAGCGTTGGTCCTCTGCAGGGGGACAGGGTTAGGATGTTCGTTCCGGGAGGAGAGGGGGGGGAAGGGGAACAACAGGAAACACGTACTGGAGTCAAGGTTCTTGTGGCTGTGGGTCTGGCCCTCGGCGTAGCGGGCACGCTCGTTTAACTCGGCCTGGGGGACGTTGCGCTGGTCACCGGCCTCGTAAATGGCGCGGCTGCCGACGCTGGACTGACCGGATCCGGAGGTAGACATGGTGGTTGGTTGTGTCGTGTTGTGTTTGTGATTATGAAAAGAAGACGGAGATATTGATTGAGGATAGGATTGATGTTGTGATCGTAGGTGTGTTTGTCTGATTGAATGGAGGGAGATGTGGTGTGCAGGTCACTTTATAGACCTCTGTCGAGGGTAGGAAGAGCCCAGTTGGTGATGTCATGGGGGAGTGTCGCTGAGATCATACCCCGGTGGGGAACGCACCGCACCCACTTTCTGCTCGGTGCCAAAACCGCTTTTTTTTTCGCTCTCTGTTGCGTGCTGATGATGGATGATGTAGTGCTGCTGCTCTTTTTCTGGGTAAATTACCCAGTAGCTTGTTGCATAATCGAGGTCTCTCTCCTTCCCTCCAGGCGCAGTTGACGACATTGGTTGGACCCTGGCTGCTCCCGGTCAGTCTCGGCGGGTTTCGATTGGAATCTTTTCCGAGTTCACGACCAGGGGAAAGTGATGGAGGGATCGATCTTGGATCGGATCTTTGGGCTTACTCATGCCCCGTTTGTGGTTAATGCGGGCGTGACTGGCCTCTTGTTGAATTGTTCATGTTCAATTGTTGATCCCTCCGTAGACAAGGTGATATGCTCTGATATCATGGGTGGTGGTTTAGGAGCTCTTTGCTCCGGAGGTCGGTGTCCAAGAGATCTATCCATCATTCCACATCGCATGATGGAGCATGTCTCGTTAGATTGATCGTCCTCAAGCAATCCATCTTCACACTCTGTTGTCGTCACTTGTTGGGCTGCCATTGAAGTTGTCATGATCGCCCAATGGTATCTGCAAGATCACCATCTCAGTGATCTCGTTGTTGGTTCTCCTTAGATGGAAAGCACCATACGTACGATCGAGGTGCCTCATGAATGAGTCTTTAAGAATCCAATCACACAGCTGTCACTTCCAAGCATGAGCTCCAGCGTTGGTGATCGTTGGTGTGTCGACTGCGTGAGAACACAATGCTGAAACTCCGCCTCGGCGGACTGTACGCAGTAGGAGTGCACATAGGGTCGAGTGCATAGCATTGAGTGCATAGTATCAGGTGGAATGAGCTCGCAAAGCTGGAACAATAAACAATTATCCCAAAGAGAGACAGTCTGTGTGTACCTCACACGAAGCACACCAAAGACATCGTCAAGATCCTAAGGCATCCACAAATTGAAGCCAGCGATAATTTGTGGTTATCGGCGATAAGACACTGCCTATCGATAAAAAAAAATGAACTAAAGCGGTTAGTGAGGGGACCCGCGGCCGGGCTCCGAGCAACTTTTTGTTTCGCTCCGCCTTAACTACTACTTACTGTACGATCAATTCTCCTCTATATACATTCATTCATTCCCACCCCACACAAACACAGACACAAAGGAGACAGACACAATGGTCAAGCGCAAGGAAATCAAAGACACCGACGTCGACATGGGGGGTACAGATCCCCGCGTCGAGAACGACTCCGACTCCGACGAGGTATGTTTTGCGCCTACACCACTATCCCAGAATACACTCTCCAGAAAAGAACAAACAACCAAACTAACTCAATGAACTCACTCGCCAAGGACATTGACATGGTCAACGTAGACTTCGAATGGTTCGACCCGGACCCGGAAGTCGACTTCCACGGCCTCAAGAACCTCCTCCGCCAACTCTTCGACAACGACGCCCAAGACCTGGACATGTCGGCCCTAACCGATCTGATCCTCTCGCAAGCCTGGATGGGCTCGACCATCAAGACCGATGGCAAGGAATCCGACCCCTACGCCTTCCTAACGGTGCTCAACCTTCAAGAACACAAAGTCAGTTGCAGTTGCAGTTGCCCCCTCCCCAAAACACCCCAACCCACCACAAAACACTAACCCCCCAAATCAAAGGACAAACCCATAATCCAATCCCTCACGCACTACCTGCACCAAAAAGCCAGCACCAACGCGGCCCTCAGCCCCCTCGTCCCTCTTTTGTCTGGTTCCCACAAAATCGGCCTCCTCCTCACCGAGCGCCTCATCAACATGCCCGCCGAGGTCGTCCCGCCCATGTACACGATGCTGCAGCAGGAGATCGCCCACGCGGTCGCCGACAACGAGCCCTTCGACTTCTCGCACTACCTCCTCCTCTCCAAGACCTACGAGGAGGTGCAGTCCAAGCTGGACATGGAGGAGTCCCGGCCCCTGAAGAAGGGGAAGAAGTCTGCAGCAGGGAAAACGGATCGGTTCTTCTTCCACCCCGAGGACGAGGTGCTCGAGAAGCATGCCCTCTGCGCGGGCTCGTTCGAGTACTCCCGCAAGCAGGACGATGGGCACTCCGACTCCAAGCGCGCGTTCCAGGAGTTGGGGATCCGGACCAAGGGGAGTTTGATTCTGATTGAGCGGGGGCGGTTGGAGGGGGCGGTGAAGGCGATGGCGGAGTATGTTGGGTCCGGAGGGCAATAGATTTCTGGGTCTTGGTGATTTGGGGGGGACAAAAATTAGGATATACTTATAATGGATGGATACGTTTGATGGCTGGGTGTTGTTGTTGTGTGGGTGTAGGTGGTGGTGTGGCTTGGTGGTTGTCTCTTTCATGTAGAATAGGTGCGTGCATGTCTAGACGGACACATACACAGGTGAAGTACAGTCAGTACACAAGAGCAGGCCCCAATATGCACTCCCTCTACTCCGTGATTATCAAACTCCCCTACAGTCCTGCAGCTACAGACGCAAATCAACACCATCAAGAAAACTTTAAGTCTAACTGTATCAAACACAGCCCACAAATATTCAGTCCGGAACAAGAGAAACTCCCAATCACATACACATAACTATACACAATACCAAACCGGTGCTACATAATGACTCCCTTTTCAGTGCTTTCTTTCAAGATTCCACTCTTCCTACTTCCAGAGCCAGACGCCATCCTTGCTCCGCTGGGCCTTTCTTTGCAGAACCTCAGTCACCTTCTCGCGCACACCCGGTTTGCCGCCAGTCAGGCCGACAAAGTGCTCGATCGGATCATCCTTCTTGCTCAACTCGCCGCGGACGTACCTCCGGATGCTCGCCTCCGTGGGCAGACCGTAGTTGTAGGGGTAGTCGTTGTAGTCGTGCTCGCTCAGCAGCTCGAGGCGGGACTCGCCCTCCGGGAGCGTGAAGAAGCGGTCGACCATGTCGGTGGTGACCTCTTCCAAGGAGGCAGGCTGCCACATGGGTTTACGCTTGCGGACCAAAAGGGCCCTGACGCCCTCGTTGAAGTCGGGGTGCCGCATGAACTGGGAGGCGATGTGAGCCTCGCGCTGGAAGGCCTCGGAGATGGACCACTGCTTGCCGACGCGCATCTGGCGCAGCGCGACCTTGAGGGAGGTGGGCGAGCGTTTGGCCAGCGTCTTCAGGGTCTGCTCGGCCCAACTCGTATTCGCCTGCTGCAGGGCCTCGATGATCCCTTCAACCGTGTTGTGGCCGAAGCAGCGGTCGATGGCCTCCCGCTTCGCACCGCCGAGATCCACCGTGGTCGACTCCGGCAGACCCGTCGAGAACTCTGCAATGGTGCTGTTGACCAGGTCCAGGCGCTCCGGCAGCGTGGCATAGTCCTGAAACACCAGCTCGGACAGACGCTGCGTCAGCTTGCCGAGCATGCTCGAGTGCAGGTAGTGCGTGGCGATGCCGGCGAACAGGACCTGGGGCCCCCGCAGTTGCTCCGAGGTCAGAGCCAGGTAGGTGCCCAGCTCGCCGTCCAGCCGGGGCAGGAAGAACGAGGCGCCCACGTCCGGGAAGAAGCCGATGTTGGTCTCGGGCATGGCGAAGATAGTTCGTTCGGTGGCAATGCGGAACGGCGCGTGGGCGCTGAGGCCCACCCCGCCGCCCATGGTGATGCCGTCCATCACGGAGATGAAGGGCTTGGGGTAGGTGGCGATGAGGTGGTCGAGCTTGTATTCACTGGCGAAGAACTCGCTGGATCTTTCCGGCCCGTCCTCACTCTCTCTGTTCTGCTCGGCCAAGTCAACAACATCTCCGCCGGCGCACATCGCTTTGTCGCCGGCTCCGGCCACCATGATCACGTTGGCAAGCTGAGACTTCTTGTATTCCTATTCGATCGATCAAGCTTGTTAGTACCCGCCAAAGGGCCACTCGAAGGGCGAATCGAATCGGAGGGACACTCGCTTACCTCCAGGCGAGGGGTGATTTTGTCGACCATCGACCGGTTCAAGGCATTGAGCTTCTCGGGGCGGTTGAGCTCGATCAGCCGCACGCCGTAGAGAGAGCTGAATAGAACGTCGTCCTCTGCGGGGGTGGGGGCGCTTTTCATCTGGAATCGATTAGCATCCCAAGCTCGATTAAGACAATTGACTGAGCGTACATTGGTAGCAGAAGCCGTGAAGGCTCGGTTAGTGACTTTTGCGCGGAGAGGCATGGTGGTGGCTGGTGAAAGCCGCGAGATCCAGCTCGACGGCGTTGAAAACCGGCAAGCACTGTGTCGGACCAACATGAGGCAGACCACAGCCGGGTTTTAAGGGGGGAGGAGAAGTGGACTAGAGGGACGGAGGAGGGGGGAAAGAGAGGGGAGGGACTGGAGGGACTGGAGGGACTCGGGATGATTCAATAGGAGGAGGAAGAGGAGAAGCAGCTTTCGTTCGGGTTCTCCGCTTTGCAACCTTGAATTGACCTCGGAGTTTTTTTCGCGCCCATGATTTTCCTCGCCGGCCAGCCGCGGCGCAATCGCCCAACGGCAACACATTGCCGTGACTTTCTTGATTTTCTTGATTTTCTTGATTTTCTTGATTTTGAAATGGATTCGTCCCGACTATGGTTTAGTTGGTCTAGTAAAGTTTAATGGGTCGTCTCTTTTACAGATATTTTGGAACCAATGGCTCCGATTCAAAGCATCCATCAGCACCTCTGATACCACCATCACTACTTACAACCTACACCCACACTCCATAGCATGATACACACGTAGGACAACACAATTCGAAACGAACAGATTTTGGACCCATCATACACATTGCTCAATTCTATTTGTACAATCAGAGAAACCATATCTCGGTTAGAAAGCAAAATCACACCCATACCGAACAAACAAACACAATGAAAAATCCCCATCGCCAACCTAAACTGCAATTCAATACAAGGCCCGCCTGGGCTCGTTCTGCAAGTCCCTCGAATGTTGGGCCAGAATGCGGTCCAACGCCTGCTTCTCGATGACCAGACGGCCCGTCTCCAGCAGATCCTTGACATCCACGTCGCGACGGTCCAGGATCTTCGCATGCTCGCCCACCTCGCGCACCAGACTGAAGAGGTTATCGTTCACCTGGTCCGTGATCAACGTCGACCGGCCGAACTCCCGACCCCAGCAGTTGGTCTTGAAGATCTGCTGGACCAGATAGGGGGTGGCGTCCTCCGGCAGCGCCATCTCGTTGTCGATGATGATGAGCTGGCCCCGCTTGTAGCGGTAACTGAGGGCTATCCGCCAGGCCTGGTCGTAGATCTTCCGGGGCAGGTCCGTCGAGAAGTCCCGCGGATGAGGACCGAAGGCGACACCTCCGCCCTTCCGGATGGGGGACTTCTTGTCACCGGCACGCGCTCTACCGGTACCCTTCTGGGCGAACAGCTTCTTGTTGCTGCCGTACACATCTTTCCTCCACTTGGTGCTGGCGGTACCTTGTCGGGTCGCGTCACCCTCGTAGATGACGGCGCGGTGCAGGATGTCTTTGCGGAGGGCCATGGACAGGTGGTTGCGGGGGTATTCGACGAAGCGCAGGGGTTCCATCGAAGGGAACGAGTAGGTGGTGGCCTTGACGGGCTCGGGGTTCCATACGGGCTTGGGGACCTCCCGCGTCAGGTGGTCAATGGGGGCGGTGGCCTCGGTGGCCTCGGTGGCCATGGAGCGGGACAGAGACTTGGTCAGGCATCGTTGCTATCAGCGAGAAAAAAGGTTGTCAGTATGCGTTATGAATTATACGTTTTTCGTTGGATCTTCAATGACATCGAATCAGACCAAGGAAGAAATTAGGCCGTCCTACCGTGGTTGTCTCAGCCCCGGAGAGCAGACCCCCCGAGCTGCGAGTGAGCCGCAGGAGGGCGCGAAGAGCGTCAGTTCCAGCCATTGTAGATGACACAGAGCAAGAGAATCCTTTCGAGGATCAACCTGAATGGAGGACAGACGATCGCAGGGTTGGTCGCGGGCGGAGGGTAGAGGGGGAGAAGCAACAGCAAAAGTTCGGGTGGTTCTGGCACTAAACCGCCTTAAGGCTTGGCCAAACCCGACGAAAAAAGTTCCGTCCGGCCAGGAAAGGAAACCTCTCGACTTTGCCCAGTGCAGTGCCGGCTTGACCTGGGGAAATCTATCACCACTACCACCACCACTACAACCACCACCACCAGCAGCTCCTGCTCTTCCTTCCCTCTCCCCTCTCTAATCCCCTCAATTTCACCTCATCTTATCCCTCAAGATGGCCCATTGTGAGCGGGCTTCGAAGCCCTTGCTCCAATGCCTGCAGAAGACCTACACCAAGGGTCTTCCAGGTCTTCAGCTGCAGTCCACCCGCGCCTTCCAATCGACCGCTCTGGCGCGCGAAGAGGCTCAGACCGAGACCAGGTCGCAACCCTTCTACAAGGCCCCCGATCCGGCTACGGTCTCCAACCCCCGACTGGAGCGGAAGCTATTGCGCCAGGGTGTCGCCCCGATTGGATCCCGCCGTCGTCGCGTGGCCCTCCAGGACTCTCTCAACATCCCCTTCGAGCAGCTGCCCTACCAATGTTTCCAGGAGGCCCGGAAGATTCTGGTGGCGGACCGCGAGGAGAAGCTACGCGAGATCACATCGATGCGGGAGAAGATCTCGAGGCTTGAGGGCTTGTCGACCGAGCAAGCCGGCGGAGAGCAGGTGAAGAAGTCCAAGCTGCGGGCCATGGAGCTGCACCTGGAGCACCTGAAGATTCAGGCGGATATCAACGACCCGCTGGTGAAGAAGAAGTTTGAGGATGGACTAGGTGAGAATTTTCGGTTTAGGTTGTCGTTGTTGTTGTTGTTCCGCTAGGCTAATTGGGCCGCTGTTGTTTGTTGCAGGTGACATGAGCAAGCCCATCTACCGATTCCTGGCCGACCGCAAATGGCGAGAGTACCGCCGCAAGATTCTCGTGCAAAGAATCACACAGATGAAGGTGATCCCGGATGTCATCCCGCACTGCGAACCCACCCTGGACACGAAGCTCTACTTTGGCCGCCGGCAGATCCAGCCGGGCGAGTTTGTCGACTCGAAGCTGAGCACGGAGGCGCCCAAGCTGAACGTGCAGATGTTCGAGGCCGGCGAGAAGCTGGTGACCATCGCCGTTGTCGACCCCGACGTGCCCAACGTCGAGACGGACGGGTTCGATTTCAAGATGCACTACCTGGCCGTCAACGTGCCGATCTCCGCGGTGAACACCAAGGTGGATCTGTCGCAGCTGTCGACCGAGTCGCAGGTGGTCTTCCCGTGGGCTCCCCCGGTGGCCCAGAAGGGCAGCCCCTACCACCGTCTGGCGATGATCATCTTCGAGCAGAAGGAGTCGAAGGCCCTGGATTTCGCGGCCGTCAAGGCCAAGGAGACGGCGCGCGAGAACCTGCTGGCCCGCGCCCTGGAGTCCCGGTACCAGCTGAAGCCCATCGGCGCGCACCTGTTCCGCACCCAGTGGGACGACTCGATGTATGAGGTGATGAAGTCGATTGGGTATGTCGACGCCGAGATCGAGCTCCGCCGGGCGCCTGCCGAGCGTCTTCCTTACAAGCGCCGCAACCCGGCCAACATGCGGTGATTTTTTGGTTTTGTTTCGGGTGTTGTAGTATTGTACAAGAGAGCTTTTATGTATGAATATGCACAAATTTCCTTCCCAACTCCAAACTCCAGCCATGCTTGTAGGAACGCTGTACAGTGCGTTACGTTCACTTCAATCCTCCATTCAATCCAACTGCGCCGGCTTCAACGTATTTTCCACCCACATCATCCGCGAAGGGGGCCACACCCTCGCGACGATCTTGCCATTAATCAACCCCATGGGGATGGGTCCGTAATTTCGCGAGTCTCTCGACCAGGGGAGGTTATCACCGGCGAGATAGACATGTCCTTCGGGTACCTACACAGGGACGAAGCGTTAGCAGGAAGCCCTGACCCCCAAGCGCCCAAACCCCCAAAACCTCTGATCCCCCCCACCCCAAACAAAAGACTCACCCGAATCATCTCCCCCGTCCCTCCAGCCTCCGTGCTAAACGGCAGATCCCGACAGACCAGATCCCCCGGCAGCCCGATCACGCGCTTGGCGCCGTTGACCCCCAGGAAGGAGGGGTGGTAGAAGCGCACGACGTCGCCGACTGCGACGCCGCGGCCGTGGCGGTGCACGCGCGAGATCAGCAGGTAGTCGCCGCGCGGGTGGAAGGTCGGGTACATCGAGGGGCCCTCGCTCAGCTGCACGGTCACCAAGTGCTCCCAGACCAGGGTGCAGGCGCAGAACAGGCCCAGCCCGTTGAGCGTGAGGCGGAAGACGTGCGCGGGCGTGCTGCGCTTGAGGGTCGTGCGGAGGAGGCGGTCCATTGCGCTGCTGCGTTGGCCGCTGCTCGCTGCCTGGGTGGGTGGGTAGACTGTGTGGTTGATGCTCTCGCCTGGTTACTATATGTGTGTATCTGAGGTACTGCGGACGGAGGAGGGTCGGTCCCGCGCCGGAGCGGAGGGGAGGGGATGGGGGACCGGGCACGTGATTCATCGGGTATATAAAGGGCGGGTAGCGTTCTCTTTCCCAGAAGTTTTTTCTTTCCTTCCTGCTGCTATGCAAGACTCGACAATGAGTCGATTGCCTCGACTCGACTCGGCTTTGCCGGTTCAATGCTTCATGCTGCATTGACCTGCAACAGCTACCGATCAAGTAGTTCCGCTTCTAAAATTGCTAGAGCTCACCGCTGCCGAAATTCAACACCAGAGCGCGTGAGTGTGGACAGTGAAGCAAGATGAATTGTACAGTTTCTCACCCTACGGGGTTGGGGGACTTCCCTGAACGATAGCCCGACCAGGACCCCATTTAACTATGGGAATGGGCGGTTGGGTGGTAACGACGGGAGACAATCATATCATCGTAAATTCTGTTAGAAAAATTGAAGCTTTCCATCACAATCATCATCTTTGCATTCTCAGCTCATCATAAACCCCGTAGGAATCCTATCACTCCTCCCACATCGCATCCGCATCTATTCAACCACAATTAGCTTCCCACCACCAGCACCACCCCCCCTCAGGAAAAACTCACCAGGATGCAACCCCCCCTCCACCCCGCGCAACCCCTCCCTCACCTCCCTCTTCCGCCTCCAATCGACCCCAAACCTCTCATCCCTCCCCCGACACAACTCCTCCATGCCCCCCTCCCTCGCCACTTTCACGCGCTCCTCCGACGTAAAACTCGCCATCAGCTCCGGCGCCCCCATCGGCACGGCATCCCCGCGATCCACCTGCCAGAAATGATACGTCTTGCCGTACAGCGGGACGATGTCCTGCATCTCGGCCGTCTCGGCCGTCTCCCAGAGCGCCTGGGGCACCCCCGCCGGCGCCGGCATGACCAGCATCCCCGATTTGACCTCGAACTCGTGCGTGTGCCAGAGTCGCCGTTCCTCCGCGGGCAGGGTGTTGTAGAGTTTGGGCGTGATCATGTACTCGACCCCCAGTAGGCGGGCGGTGGGGGACGGGCTGTCGTAGAGGAGGCATTGTCTTATATCTTTGTTCGGTCGTAGGGGTTAGTTTGGGGATAGTTTTGGGGGTGAGGGGGCTGGGGAGGGGGAGGTTATGGGATGGGGAAGTGCTGGGTGCCTTTGCTGGGGGGCGCTCACCCTCTGTGATATGTGAACAGTAGTGGTTCGCCTCCACGCAGCGCGTCTTGTCCGAGGCGTACACGTGGAAGGCGTTCAGGTGCGCGCAGATGTTCTTGACCGGCGCGAAGTCCTGCACCATGCTGGCGCCGGTCTCCAGCACCCGGCTTTTGGTGCTGAGGGGGTCGCCGGGGAGGGAGGCGGGGTGGTGGTCGTCGTGGTGGTGGGACATTGTGCTGCTGCTGCTGCTGTTGCTGTGGTCGATGGACTTGCCTGGGAATAGGGTGTGGAGGTATGAGAAACAGTGCTTGAGTAAAGAAAGCTATCTTATACGGTGGTAGCTTCTCTATACTCTTCCAGCATGTGGTGTCTGATGTCTGACGTCACGATGATTGAGTACAATGCTAATGTATGTAAACATGGCAGCGGGATTTCACTGCAAGGTCAACGTCGGCGAAGTCACTTTCGGCGAGGACTCCTTCGGCGATTGAAGCGCAGAGGGGGTTGGCTGGATCGGGGTATGGTCATATGCTGCTGTGGAAGCTGGGTTACTTGGCTGGGACTATAGAATATCGATAGAGATTTGTATGGGGCTAAATAGCCCGAGTGACAACAGTCTTAAGCATAGTTACTACTAGTATGGACAGCCCAATGCTTCCACTTCTCCACCTGTCAATCATACTACATCCGTCACATCGCCCACTCATTACCATTCAACCTAGAATATACAGGCACACCCTACATGGCATTTTTCATCTCCCGCAACGCCGCCATCACCTCAACCGGGTCCGTCTTTCCGGTCTTCTGCTGGATCTCGGGGTCCTACTAGACGTCAGTCCCCATCTCCACCCATCCAAGGCAGGTGACTTACATTGACGCGCATGAACACATTGTGAAGCTAGAACAAACATCCAAATCAGCCTTCCTTCCACATTTCCGACGAGAAAAAGACCTACCTTCTCATCCCCAATCGTAAACTTCCCCTGCGTCTCCTGGTTCGCCTCCGCGAACGCCTCCAGCCTCTTGATAGGCTCGGACTGCGACACCGCCAGACAGAACTTGACGTTGGCCTTGGTATATTCGTGTCCCGGCTGAGACCAGTCAGCTTCACTCATATAAAGACCCACCTCCACCCATTTTGACTCTCGCTCTCTTTCTCTCTCAGAAAAAGGTAAGGAAACGTACATAAACCTTAGTATCATCCGGCAAAGCCGCCAGCGTCTCATTCAACGCCTTGTGCATCTCCGGGGCCGTACCCTCGAAGAACCGACCACATCCTGCAGCACAGCACCATACATCATTAGCTCGAACACTCCCCTGACACACCACCAACTCCCTGCTAACCAAAGGGGATGGGAATCAACTCACCCCCAATAAACAAGGTGTCCCCCGTAAACACCACCTTCTGGTCCCCATCCTGCATGAAATAGCAGATGCTGTCCTGCGTGTGGCAGGGCGTGTGCAGGGCCGTGACGGCGATGCGCTCGCCGATCCGGAAGGTCTCGCCGTGCGCGGGCGTCTGCGTCACGGACTGGCAGTCCTTGCCGCCGATGACGGGCAGCTTGCCGAAGGTTTTGAGCTTGAGGGGTGTTAGTTTAGTTCGCAGCCGATAATCCGGGGGGGGGGGGGGGGGAGACAAGGTTGGTTGGTCGTTGATGGTGGAGAGTGCAAACTGACCAGCTCGTTGTTGCCGCCGGCGTGGTCCCAGTGGCTGTTGGGCTGCGTTAGCATTGTTGTGGAACATGGAGAGCACAAGCTGGAACTCGAAACTCACTGGTGAGTGTTGACGATCGCCGTGAGGTCGATCTTGCCGGCTTTGATCTGCGATTCTAGTTCGGGGGTCACCCTAGTACCACGGTCAGCGATGCACTGTACAGTAACATCAACTGTAAACCTACTCGGGCGGGTTGGCCGGGTCGATGATGACCGACTGCTTGGTGGGCTCGTCGGTGACCAGGTAGGCATAGTTGTTGCCCTTCCCGGTCCCTGTCGATGGGAATTAGCAACCATGACACACAGAAGAGAAGTGTAAACATGATTCCGGTAAACTTACACATCGGAATCGATTGGATATGCATGGCTCTGGCGGATGCGGGGTGGATGAACCTCGTAGGACGGAATCTGGCAGCTGAGAGGATCGTTCTCGTGAAGTTTAGGGACATGAGGGGTTGACAGCACCGGTTGATTATGAGCAGCTGATTGCAATGCGGGGGAGAGATTGTTAATCCATCATCATGAGATACAACCGTAAGCGGTGATTGGAGATTACCTCATAGGTCGACCCGGTCCAGCTGCGGCCCGCTTCAGCCACGTGTGGCTGAGTCGGTATCAACCATCAATGGCAGGTGAAGATTGTTGACATTTATTTTATTACTAGGTGACACTTTTTCATAGCAAGCCTGTCACAAGCTTAGTGTGAAACAATATATCTCCCCATCTATACAACTCTCCCCAAAGGTCCGAGATCTTAACATGGACCCATATACTTAATCCCTATGCGCTTCAACGCGTATAAAACATCCGCGTTGTGCACCATCTTCCGTGTCGTCGCAGCAGACCTCGTCGTGCGCCCTGAACCCTCGCCATCAACCGACGGCGCTTCCTCGTCCTGTCTCTCCGCCAGCCTCTCCTTCAGCAAATCCGTCCAGTGGTTCGCAACCTGCTCACACACGGCCAGCATATACGCATACGAGACCAGCCGTCTCCGCGACTCCCACTGCGCCGACCCCAAGATGTGGTCCAGCCACAAATAGGCACCTTCACAGCGGACATCCGTCTTCGCCTGGTCCGGCCGCGCCGTGAACGCCAGCGCATTGGCCAGCTCCTCCGTCAGACTCGACAAAAACGTAGGCTGCGCATCTGCGATCATCTGCAATAACGGTTCCCACATGTCGAATTGAGCAGCCATTGCCTCTCCCATTCTGTAGACCTTGATCAGCACTCCCACCCTCCCTTCGCGAGCAGAATCGAACAGAGAAATAGAAAACTCACCTCCGGCCTCCCAGAACCAAGAACGAATCCTGCACCAGCACACTCGATAAAGCAGCCACCCCGCGCCCCGACGACCGACACGTCGACACCACCTCACCGGCAACGGCTTTCAAATGCTGCTGGACCTTGCGTTTCTTGCGCGGGGGTTGCTGCTGCTCCCCCTCGGCCACATTCTGCTCCAGTGTATCCCGAAGCGCCAACTTGAGCGGTTCGAGATCGGCTTCTTCGTCTTCCTCTTCTTCTTGCTCGGCCTCCCCCCCTCCCGCAGCGCGCTTCTCCTGCATCCCACTCACAGAAGCCCCTGCGACCCCCAAGCCAGGAACCGACGCCTCAGTCTTAGCCCAGTAATAATCCCACAGCCACTCCAGGGACCGCTGCGACGCGTTGCGTAGCACCGTCAGCGACGGGAGCTCGCGGTGCGTGGCCTCGTGCCGCAGCTCCACGAACGAGGCGGGGAGGCCCAGGTCCAGGGCGCGCTGGAACATGGTCCGGCGGACACCGCCGAGCTTGGAGTCGACGAGGCCCGTTACGAAGCTGTGCGAAGTGGTCAGCCACAAGAATAACGGTACAGGAAAGATAAATATATAAAAGAAAAAAAAAACGATTCGCTGTGGCAAGGGGAGAACAGAACAAGCTCAAGCTCCTCCGCACTTGGCAGAACCACCCCCAGAAAAGCGCCAAAAGAACCAGTGAAAACATACCGACAGAAAGCAGCCGCATAGGTCGCGCGAATGGAGAAGATGGAGTTCTTCTGCGCGTCATCATGGAGAATCGCATCCGTTAACAAGGCGGTCGCCTCGACGGGATGGGGGAGGTTGCCTCGCAGCTTCCATGCGCTGACCTGGAAAGTGGAGTTAGCTTTTACTTCTCTCTTTCATCTGAATATCGTCCGGTATAGAAAGAAAGAACATGTAGGTCGGGTGTCTGGGATTCCGGGCGCGGGAGCTTTAGGGGACGGGAAGTGATGGGATGTGATGTGATGGAATGGAATGGAATGACATTCTCACTTACTGTGGCGCAGGCCCTGGATCGCATGTCGGGGCCATCGTATAGCGGCGGAGGGTAGAATTGATTCCGCACCACCAGTAATTGGGATTGCTCCTTCCACGGGGTGAAGATGACCTTGGCCATGATGAGGGAGCAGATCAAGTCGAAGGGAGAGGGTTTCACTCGGCTCGTGGTACACTACACAGAAAGAAGCCCTTTCTCCCCTTTTCTGCGTGTTAATTGACCTTGAATCTAGACCTGGTCCGTCTACATATCAACGGCCGCGGTGATTTTATTTGACGGCGGAAAGGTTTTTCCTGCCGATGGGCCGGGCCCGGCGAGGTTCAGGTTCTTCCCACGCATTATTCCCAACTGCCAACTGACCAGCTACCACTAACCTACCTCCCTTCCCCTCCTTGTGTGTCTATATCTACCAAAACAATTACTGGACACTCATTGTTCATCATCGTTCATCATCGTTCATCATATTTGTCATCCCTGAGGATGTCTTCATTCATTGGTGTTACAACACCCAAGGATTCTCTAATACATATAGTCATCATAAAAGAATGGAATAGTTCCAATCAGCCATCCCAGGGTATTTGGTACATGTAAAACGCCGTCCGAAACCAAACAATAAAAAAAAAAAAACACAACTCCACGCTATGCAATGCTGAATAGCGAATACAGGATTCATAAAAAATGGTACAGGCGGATGAATGCTTTCTGAAGATCAAATCCAGCCATAGCCATAGCTGACGCAGGGCTGGCTGGCCATGTTGATGAGCGGCTGAGATCCGACCATCGCATGTTGCTCGAAGCCATCCTCCTCGAAGAAGAATGATTTGTGCATCATGTTCGCAGCGGGTTTGACGGGCTGCTGACTAACGGAGTGTTGGGGCTGACGGTGAGGTGCCGCGCAGCTGGGGAAGGCGGCCTCATCCTGCTCTTGAGGGGCGGCATCATCGACTTCATCGTCCTCGTCGTCGTCCTCGTCTTTGTCCTCCGCATCGTTGGCCGAGGGAGTGAATGTCTCTTCCAACTTCAAGCCCTTGCCACACAGACCCAGGAGCGAAGTCTCGCTCAATGCTTCGGGGCTGCTATACAGGCCCATGCCAACGAGTTCGTCTTCCGAGTTGGGCTTGGCGGTCAGATCGTCATCTGGACGCTGAATGGGAAGAAACTGAGGGGTGGCCGGGCCTGTCAGGCACCCCGAGGATGACACACTCTCGTCATAGGTGGAGTCAGCGACGTAGGCAGAAGGCATGCTGCTGTGCATAGAAGCCATGTCGAATGACCAGCAATCTGACATGGGCTCGGTCATGGCGGGCATCGTCGAGTTACTTGTCTCCCAGGAGACGGGATCCTCTTGGACAAAGGCGGACTGGTAAAGCGGCAATTGATCTTGCTCGCCAGCGAAGAAAGGAAGCCCATTGGCGTACGAGGACAGCATGTCGTTGCCTTCGAGAACAGCGGGGGCGGTGGGGAGTGGCTGAGGGCACATGCCCACGGCGGCCAGGCTGTCTACAGCGGTCGAGTTCGCGAAGTACGGGTCCGTCGCGAAGGTGGACGAGTCCATGACTGGATGCCAGCTCATCGGACGGTTGCGACTACTCCGGGAAAAAGCGGATGCCAAAGCGGCAGGGTTGAATGGGGCTTGGTAGCCAGGGTACATGGTCGAACTGTGAGGCATGGTCGTCGTCCTCCGTCTGCCAGCAGAAGCAGGACTGTTGCCGGCACTCCGGGGCTTGGTCACCCGGCCGGTCTGCTTTGGCCTAGGGAAGGCATGAGTCATGTCGCGAAAGGTCGAAGAGCGCATGCATGGTTGGTTGTTGGAGGCCCAGGCTGGGTCGACGAATGAGGCTTGAGGTTGCCAGCAATTGGCCATTGAGGATAAGTGTGGGCGGTAGAGCGGAAAAAGGATAGGTATGGTCCTGAGAGGAGGTGGTGTTCAAGAGAGAGGGTGAAGGTGAGGTTGAGATTGAATTTCAAGAGGTGGTGGACAGTGGGCATGAACATTCATAAATATAGGGAAGGCAGGACGGGGGGGGCTTGGGAGAAGAGGATCTCCGCTTATATGAGTATCAAATACGGGATAGGACCCATGGATGACTGCAGGAAGCAGTAAGAAGGATCTCCGAAGTGATAGACTGGGGTTCGAGACTTATCGTCCACAGATGACACAGGGGGCGTGAGGGTCACAAGGCGTTGAGGCAAGGTACGGGAAGCAAGTGCGTGCGTGCGTGCGTACTAAGGTTAGGCCGGTTCCAGTCCCTTAGATTGATGATTGTTCGGCAACAATCCCAAGAAGTATAAGGCGATAGGCAGAAGAAAGTGACGGATGATAATAATGATAATAATAATAATTAATTTGATAGACCCGAATTAGGCATGGGTGATACATGGCGCTGTGGAACGTAGCCTATGTGAGTATGTAAGTACTTACATGGGCACATTTCTTGATCTACCATCCGCCCCAGTTCCACGATCCATTCGGGTTACTAACCACGACTGGTGTAAAGTGGTAGACTAGACTACTCTAAGTGTAAAGTGTAAAATGTGAAAAATGTGAAAAATGTGAAAAAAGGATAGACACGCGCTGGGATGACACGACGTTGACACTAACGAAAACAGACTAGTAACAGGCCAGGGCAAGACATGGGATGAGTGGAGCACTGGAGGTAGTCGTAGTCTACTGTCGTAGGATGGACCACGGCTAGGGAAGGAAGAAAGGAACGAAGGAAGGGATCCAGCCTGGTGGTGACTGGATTCAGATGAGCCCATGCCACACGATGTCAAGATCCACTTCACCCACCTGTCTTGACTCGGAGGCAAAGAGAAAATAATAATAATTCACAAAAAAAAAAAAAGAAAAAAAGCAAAACAGACTTTGGAACTACGGACCCATGGGTACTCGTAGAATGAGGGTGACGATGGATGATGATGGAGGTAGCGTGTAGCGTACTCCGTACTATCTAAGTGGGGGGAAAGTACTCAATGTTGATAGTGGGGATGATCAGACCCATTGGCCGGTCGGTAGTAAAGTGAATGATTGAGTGCAGTATAGCTAACTTAAGTGTAGCTTACTGGTAGGTCAGTCATGGAGGTGCAGTGCAGTCCGTCCACCATCTAAGAATGGGGGAAAGCCAAGAGAAAATAAATTAAACCAGATGATAAAAAAGAAAAAAAAAAAAAAAAAAAAACAGAAACAGAAGAGGGAATGGGAGACCGGGGCACGGACAGATGATCATCATTGGATAGGAAACTGGAATCGGGGAAAGACTCTAGCCAGGGAATCCCAAGCCAAGCCACCAGCAAGCAGCAGCAGCAGCAAAGCAAAGATGATGGCCGGGATGGAAGTTAAAGAAGGAACCAGAAACTGGGGCCTACCACGGAGCAGATACGGAGAGAAAGTCTGCGCGGTGGGTCTGGGACATGCCGAAACTAAACCAAACTAAACTTGGGAGAGAGAGAGAGAGGAGAGAGAGAGAAAGGCAAGCCCGAGACTCAAGCAGTCAGTCTGGGGCCAAATTGAGCAAGCCACATTACTTACTCGTAGATGAGTCCTGTACGTAGTTACCTTACCATACATACACTGATGGGTACTCCGTATACTTGCGACTTACGAGTAATGGATCATCAGTAGCCTGCATCGTTGCCTCCTCCTCCTTTACTCCTCTTTTGTCCGGTATTGGAAGCGAGGATTGGATGCTCAGGTAGTAGGAATCATTTGTGCGATCTGTTACATCGGCAGAGACTGCCCAAACCCCGAAGAAATGCATTGGCTCGTCACAGAATGTGTTGCTGCTGCTACTGCTGTAGCTAGTATGGGGTAGTACTGCCGTGTAATCTCCAGTACAGACTGGGATACGGTAGATAATTACGCACCCCAGCGATCCTTGATGACATGCCCTTTCTAACTCACTTCGCGCCCTTCCCCTCATCAACAACATCATCATGTCCCCCGTGCAATGCCGAACGGATGCTCAGCTCAGCTGCAATCTCGGCTTACAACCAGGGATAGATAGAGGAGGGCCAGTCTCGGGCCTGCATTGGCTCATATTGACTGTCAGCCTAGCAGGGACCACGACAAGCTAACACCTATCTCCTGTACGGAGTACTCAAGCCTCCCTTTCCAAGTCAGACTGTCAGTGCGTAGGACGGTTCGACCATCCAACCACTCCAGGCGCCGGAGGAGCAGGAATTGAAGGTCAATCAATGTCTTAGTCACCCCTCAAGTTGGCAACCTTAGCGGCGAATGACCCACGATCCGACCCGATCATCAGCATCAGCATCATCATCATCAATCACTAATAAATCCTGTGGCGGGCCAACAGGCCAACACCTTTTTTGGTCACGACGTCTCTGTAACTATGGAGTACTAGTCTAGTTATCTAACCCCGTGCCCCAAACTCTGCAACTCTGTCTCTGTCGAGCGAGACTCGAGCGAACCTTCGGTGGTTTCTCATCCAGCACTGAACTCCACCATCTGTATTACATTGATTACTTCTCAATAACTTACACATGCTCCTTCTTTTCCCCTCCCTCTTTGCTGACCCCTTCCCTCTCGTGCTTTTCTTGTCAATACTCGCAAGTAACCTCCCTTTTGACTTGCCGTCTCGTTTTTAGTCCCCACAAGTTCACCGTTTCCAACGCGTCACAACGCCCGTTACGCAAGGGTTACAATAACTGCCTGGATCCAGAAACACTCGTAATCGAGCCTTCGACTAATGACTACCTCACTCGGCACTTGCTCATACAATCCCCAAGCAGGCAAGCAGGCAAGCAAGCAGCAACACCCACCTACCTACGGCAGTCTCACTGCCTTGGTTCAGCCCGCAACACGGTCAAGTACTACTTGACTGGACGTGCACAACATCCAATGTAAAACCCTTTTCCCTCCCCCCCCCCACACTAGTTGGGACCTAAACACAACCAAGCTATTTTAGGGGGAACCAGGCGGGGGGCAGACGGATGGATGAGTTTCTGTCTCTCTCATTTCCGTCACGGGTCGAATAACGTTATATTTCACTACAGAGTATACACGATATACGAACAAGTCACCAGTTTTCCATCGAAACAAGCAAACCCGATAACGCAAACCCAATATGCGATGCCAAGGAACCAAAGAATCGGGGGCGGTGCCTTATCATTTCATGACATTCTCCACAGGAACAGGGACAAGAGAGAGCCAGCCCACCTACTATTTGGATTCGGTAACCTTTTTTCTACGGAGTACATACTGTTGGTATATGTATAATTTCCAATTGTCCATCGATGAACGAGGTTCGTGTCCCGTACGGAGTATTGCAACTCAACATTGTCGAGTTGCAGATCAGATCACATGTATCATCCAGAAGCCATCCCCAAATCTCATGCCGAAATGTACGAGTGTGGGCTTCGATCGGCGGTTGTACTTACGCGCCAGAAAAATAAGAAACAAAGAAACATAAGCAAGTAAATCCGGCCCCGGCCTGCCGACTAATTTATTTTGAATGGGTTGAAGGGGGGGGTGGGACTCAAGATACCTTCACCGAAAGAATGACAGGAGAGGGAGAGAGACACAGTAAGTCACCCTACGGAGTACTGAAGGAGGGGATTCATTTGAAGGGCGGCGGGGCCCAAAAAAAAAGCGTTAAGTTACCTAGAGGGAGAGCAGAGCGGGAACTTCGGCAATCAAGGAGAATGACAACATTCTGGCATAACTTCAAAGGAATTGCTTAATCCACTCTCCCCTCCCTCCCCTTCACCCCTGCGAAAATGAAATGCAATATGGTGGTGGTGATGATGAGATTTAGAGTAAAGGGAATCAGTTATAGGGCTTTGTGACCAGTCAGACGGACAGACTGCCACTAAAACTAAATCATAGCTTAGCTGTTCATTAGTTATTGTCTGAGTACGGGTGCCGCCCATCCCATCCATTATGACGAGTTTCCGCGGCTGCGTCTCCGTGCAAATGACTGCCACGCTATGTAATTCATACCGGTAGTAATAATGGGTTTACCGTTTGGGTCCAATGTTCAACCGGTGAGCGATAGTCTAGTTACTTTGCACTTGATATGCACATTGAACAAAGGGGGCGGGCGGCGGAGGATTATCCCATTGACTTAGTTGTACAGTACCTACTGTACTACTCTATAAATACGGATACCGTTTGTAGAGGGCTTCAATGTAGTGCTTACACCACATGGGGAGGATGAGCCGATGGAGACCATTTCCAGAACAAGGGTTGATACCGGACTGGGACGGGTTTTCCACGGAGCTTTACCACTTCCAGTTTAGAGCCCGGGAGGACCCCCGTCCAGAGCCCAGGTACAGGAACTTGAAGGCTGAACTTGAAGGTTCTTTCTCAGCACCTGGCAGGCTTCCTTCTTGTGCTGGTAGCCGATTTGGGCCTTTTTTTAAAGGGACATTTTGATTTTTTCTCTCTCTTTTGTTTTTTTTTTTTTTTCTTTTTGCCCAGTCACCCCGTTTTTGTCTTCCGCTTTCGACCCTCGCTGCCTGGAAAATTGGTCTTCAAAAGCAAAAGTGCCTAACCCTGCGTGCATCGGGCCAAAGGGTAATGGGAACAGCCCTTCCCGCTAGTAATCAAGAGCGAGCATTCCGCATTTTCGTGACCGGTGATCAGCCTGGTGAAACCACATCATTGATCTTCAACTGACTTACAAGGGCTGGGTGAATGAAGCACAAGCTGTGTGCTGGGGTTGGAACCTGTCCCTGTTCCGAACCCATGTCCTCAGCCCAGCTCCCCGGGGAGAGAGGCGCTGTTGGGGTTTAGTCACTTCACCTGGGCTGGAACTAAGGTAGAAAGAAGCAAACGGCCGAATGAAAAGGGCCCCAGAATGATATTCAGACCAAAGAAAAAAAATCCTCCGTGCGACGGGTTGGGCGGTTATAATCTAGACTAGACTACATCATATCATTGATGATTGAACGCAAGTGATCGGACAATTGAGATCATCGCCTAGCTCTGACTACAAATCAGAGGCCGGAGATTACAGGGAGGGGCCATCGGAACGCATGTGCAGGGCCCACTCGACTGCAGGGGACGGACGGTGCAAAGAGGGAAGAAAAAGAGACGAACAAGATTCCAGAAGGTCAGGGGTCAGCTTTGTTTTCTCTCGGATGGGGCTTAGAGGGGCAAAAAAGGGAAATTCCCACAGTAATGGATCAAAAGGGAAGGAAGGGGAAAAAATGGCCGAGGTTGAGGAAATGAGGCCATTTTAGTGCAAGTGGATCTCTCTCTCGTCTGTCTCCGAATCTCCGTCCTCACCGCGGCAGTCGGCCGGGGTTTCCTAAGACTTTTTCAGCTGACTTAGCTGCCTTTTTTTTCTCCTTTCCCGCCGTGTTAATGAGTTGGCTGAAAACGGATGGGAAATTAGTCAGATAGCCAACGTGATCCAGCCTAGACTGAGGTAGACTGGAGGCCCGGGGCCATGTATCAGTACTAACTCGGGACTCTCACTGCAGTAGGCGATCCCTTGGCTGTCACTATTGCTTTGGGGTATACGTACGTATACACCAGTACTGTGTACCACCGTACACCATAGCGTTTCTAGCCAGTTTTCTGTCCAGCATTCCGCATTCCGTACTTGATATTAGAGGTGTACGGAGTACAAGCAGGGGAGTTCAGCAGGTCCGCTCACCTCAGCGCAAGACATGTGGTATACTCTATGCATCTCGTGAAAAGTGTATGACAAGTTACTTGAGATTGGCGTGTTGTACTGTACTCAAAGAGTACTTCATAGACCATGCTGATCATTACCGACAGAAGCCCCGCTACTCCGCTATCGCAAACAGCCCAGCGCAGTCTGGAGACTAAAGATCGGGCGCAACAATTACAGCCCTGCGTTGGCGTCAATTGTCTATGCTTTTGGAGCTTACTGAGAAATACTCATAGTACTGGGCAACTTACCGGTAGTGCTTAGGTTTCAAGCAGCCAAGGGGGCGGATCATTCTTGACGGTGGAAGGCACCGTATATCGCCATCAATGCGGATGTTGCTGCTACCGTATGCATCATGATTGGGTTAAGACGCAGACGAAATCCAACTGTGGAGAAGAGTGCTATGCCAATCTTTATCGATCTCCTGTACAGTTGACCTTTCCTTTGTCGAGATCCGAGCCCTGTGACGCTGCTCTCAATCAAATGGCGGTTATCATTATCAGTGGATGAGCTATGGAGATATGGGGATGGTCGCCCGAAATATCGACCCTCGGATAATTCGATCAGAAGGCATGCTGCTGTGCTACTGGTCTCAAGACTCTACTCCTGAAACAAACACTGGGATTGGACATTACCCAAACAATCAACAATTGATCGATCTGCACGGTGCCCTAGCTTCTCCATAATCCGACCGACGCAGGCCCTGATTCATGTACTCGGCTCGATTCAGAAACCAGCAAAGTAGCGGTCGCCGCCCGGGAAACAGAACTAAATGCTGTATGGAGTAACCTTGGCAGGATCGACCAACGACCAACTACTGACTGACCTGTACCGTAAGGAGGAGACGAAGATCGCAGTTTGGCGGGTCTTTTGTCGTCTTTAATCACGCCTCTCACCACGAGTCACAAGAGTGAGATAAAATGTCTTAGCTTCGTCGCCTCGGTTGTTCGCGCTTTCAGTTGTTTATTGCTGCTACGTACTATGTTCCATAGTAGCACTAGTCATTAACTGCTCCGTATAGTATAGTGGCTTCGTATCAAGCCCGAGCGCCCTTCCGCAGGATAAGCGAAATACACATTCGGCGTTAATCAAACTTGCCCATCTGCGTGGCGTGGCATGGAAGGCTTCGCTGTATATCTGATACACCATTTACGATGCCAGCACGGTAGGCGAGCTTACTGGTTGCTATTACCAGGTTCAGTCGGCATTCAAGCCTCTCTGCCGCTCCCTTGCCTTGCCAAACGAAGGAGAACAAGAGGCTCCTGCATGGGGCTGCAGCTCGAGCTCAGATCAATGACTGCAGCGTTGTGGTTGGGGCGATCGTGACACCACAGCAAGCTGCACCGTCCATTACTTTGCTTGCTCTCGTGATGGATTTTGACCGTACTAGTGCTCGAAGCTAATCCAATCCTCGCCATCTCCTTAATGACACAGCCCACTGGCTTCTACAACCCTGTTGTTGCCGCCTTCGGCTTGAGAAGGTTTTATGCCAGCACTGAGACAAAGCCCTTCGTCCTGAACTGAGAAACAGTAGCCGACCGCAAGCCATGGCCAACGCCACGATGTCTGAAATTGGCATATACGCACCACTGGCTCTCAATCAACAGCCTGGCGCTGTCTGATTACGTAGGAGGTCCCAATGCACCACTCAAGTGGGTCTGCACTGGAGAGAACGCCCTCAGCGATAAGGTGCAGTACACCAGGAGAGTCCAGGGCTGTCTGGCGCCGCTGCTCGGACTTCGGACTTCTGCACAAGTCATATGGACCAGCATATACACTATAAGCTGGATGTCGTTGAGAGCCACCAAAGTACCCTCAGCCCCCCTCCCGACAAGACAAACAATAATTGACTATCCGCGTTCAACGGTATCTTTATAAGTTACAGATGGGAAAGCATACTATGAAAGGCAGTTGTTATCTGCAGGTTGCCATGAGTCAAATGGCATACATACATAGTCCATGCATGCATGCATGTACGGGGACCGAAATAAGGTGTTTTCGGTGTTTTCCGCTCAGCGAATTATGTTCACGGAGAGGGAGGGAAGTAGTAGGATTATGCCCGATGGCAGGCTGACTGCGATCCTCCGGAAAAGACCAGACAGGTCAAACCCTCCCTTGTCTCACCAAGAGGAGAGCCCCTTTCTCTTCAGACGATGCAACCACATAATCAAAGGTGGGTAATGTATGGTCAAGGATAGATGCGATCGACAGTGGCCTGAATGTAATATATGTCCTGTACGTTCTCGCACTGGACGCCTAACCATCATTGCTACATAGGTCGGCGCCATGATGGCTGCAGCATTCTTGCTATTGATTACTAGGTACCTAGTTATCATTATTGCATTGTTCAGATCTAGCCAAGCAGGGTCCCCAGGACTCGAGGTAACACAGAATGTGGTCAGTGCTTAGGTGTAGCTTTGTACTACATGTCATCGGGCCAGTAAGGTGCAGCCAATGAATGTTCATACTACCGGGGAGTCTGGAACCCTACCAGGTGCAGTACCTGGTTCCCCAGAAGGTAAGGTAAGGTAGTGGCTGCCAGGATCTATTCGGATTCGGCCTCACCTTGATGAATAAGGATGTCGTCTAAGGTACCAAAAATGGGTGCAGTATATGTATGGAGGGGCCGGGGTGGAATGGCTGTCAGGCCATCATTTCACTCTTCAGTGTGTGACTGTGTCAGGCATGCATAAATTGATGCGACAAGGGGAGACCACCTGACCGGTTGAGGATTGAGTTAGAGCCGACTCCGTACTAGTTGATTACTTGGTATACAACTAACCCAGGAACAGCCTTGAACCGGTGCACATTGCCTTAACTAGGGGCGGTTGCTCCAGCCTAGTTGCCTCTCCAGTCACCATCATCATCATTATCATCATCATCATCATCATCATCACTTTCACCACTGCACTACGGTCACCTCCTCTTCCTGATGTATCAACGTCGTCACACTTGCCATGAAAATGTCTCCGCAGATGCTTACGCGAACAATCCCCCCAAAGTGGTCTAGGAATAGGAGGGCGTCTGGTTGTTTCACTCCACTCCCAGGTTCCTCTGGCAGCAAGCCGGATCTAATCAGCCGTCCCAAAGCCGCGACTAGATCACTGGGTGGGAATAAAACCATCTTTTGATTCAGCGGATCCAGAGAACACGATGCTAGCGACGTGACTGCCATTGCAGGGCAACCGCGAAATGGGGACGGGCGCAGAAACAAAAGAGGCAAAAAGAAAAAAAAGAGAAACGCATTCAAGTGGAAAACACATCCACATTGACAGATCACTATTTAAGGATCGGCCGTAAATCGCACCAGACCCGACGCACCGTGACCCGACTACAGTCAATGATAGTCGCCGCGGTCCCACCAATGTATTACCCAAACAGGCAACCAAAGTCACAGGGAAACTGGAACAGGAGACCATTCCTTCACTAGCACTGCATTATTGTTCTTGTTGTTGTTTCTTGTTCATTTAGCTGCTGTTTTGCTGCTTAAAATCCTGGCTGCATTGTCACGGCAGATCGAAGTGGGGAATCGAACTTACTCTGCTGCGTCTCGTTCCCCGTTTGCCGCAGCGAAATTTTTGCGTTCTACTAAGCTCCTGTACTCCCGTACACCGCAGAACGAGGGGGGAATTAGCTGAGGTTTAATTTCCTTTTTCGCCTGAATTTTGCCTCCCCCATCACCCCCATTTCCTCCCCGTCAGCGCCCATCACCCAGACTCTCGGACCCTCATTTGCGAGAATTTATTCTCCATCGGCATACAACGGGGTTCGATAGCATGGACTCTATGATCATGCTCCACTTCCTCTGAGCGACTAACGACCAATAGTGACTGTCTATTTGTAGGTAAGATGTCTGACCGTTGTGGTGGACCAGCCTAGTGTGTTCCATTGAGCAAATAATGCGCCAGCCCATCCACCACCATCTTGTCAAGCTGGGGAGGGGCAAGCCCACTCTATCACCAAGCCAGCCAGTCTTGCCATGGGATCTGTAAGTTATCTCAGGCTAGTTCGGGGAGGGGCTTTGGATGGTTACCTTGTACGGATAGTCGGCTCGCTCGTCAACAACCAGAGGGACACTTGGTCTGGCGGTAAAGCCCAATAACCCTACCGGAAGCGGTAAAGTGTTTGGCGATAGATGTCTCTCAATCCTTTCTCTCTCTCTACGCTTAGTCCGGCCCGGAGTCATGCGCTGCATTGGAGATTTCCTCAAGTCTTGGGTTTCAGACTCGCTCTCGCGTCTCTGGCAGGCCTTTTGCTCACACCGCACGCAGTCTGTTCCACCTCCGAGGTCCATGTCACTCATTCACCTCCACTTCGACTCGGATTAACCTTTGGCGTGGGCTGTGTTTTTCGAGGCTTTAACCGATTTTTTACTACTTCTCTCCTTTTCCCTCTGGTGTGCCGGTCGTCTCCTTCTTCCAATCTAGGACAGGCCAGTCGACTGACTGGGTCTGGAGGATCTTTCGAAGCAGTCCATCATCGTATGGGCAACCGTATTCCATCGGCGACTGGACTGGAGTTCGGAAAGCCACATGGCTGACTATGCGTCCCGCTTCCAACAAGTGGTCCACTCGTCTGGGACTCTTGCTGATTGATTGATCGATTGATCGTTTCGCTGCCGCCGCTTCTGGGGTCGGGGAGAAACGATCATCAAGCAAGCGACTGGCGGTTCCAGCCTAAAAGAAAAGAAACATGGAACGAGACACGTCCGAGAGAGGGACCGACGAGGATTCATCACCTCCTCACTCCCTGATTTAATCCTGGTCCTTGTGTTTTGTCCCCATGGACGGATCCGGCTGTAAAGAGTGGGAGGATCAGAAGAAGAAAAAAACAAGTTTTGCTAAGGTCTTGTCGGTTCGATAAGTTGGTAGATTAAAGGTCAACACCCTGGTAATCCTCCATCTCTCTCTCATCTGTAAAGTGTAACTAAACGGATGAGGGGCAAATGAAATCACACGGGAGCCGCGGGAGTCTCAAGCAAAAGCAGCAAAGCCGCAGAGCCAAAGTAAAGCAATTGAAGTAAACTTAGTCTAGTCCTAGTGATTATTTTAGGGCAGTGGATCCCGGATTATTCGGTGGCTGGCAACATGGCACGTTGTCGGTGGTGATGATCGCTCCAACACTATTCTCTTTTCACTTCGGTAAATTGTTTTTGAATTTGTTCTTTTTTTTTTCTTCCTTTTTCCAACATTGGATTGAGAGATGAAGTCTGTCTATAGTATGGGTAAAAAGGAGGAGTGGCTGACCGTGGCTTTGGACCGCTCCGCCCAGGGCTAGATCTTGAACCTAAGTCTGTTGAGGGAGTTTATTGAACCTCTCTAAGTTATCCTATAGGCAGAAAGGCTCAAGGATGTTCGTAGCTCGTTTCTTGTTGGTGCAGTGTTCTTCTCATGACGACTTCCCAGGTTCCAGCTCATTCCTGGGAGCCCCCGAGGGAGCCCCGGGCAACGCTCGGTGGGTTGTTCTGGACTAGGCCATGTGCCGTGTGCTTGAATCTAATGGCTTACAATGCACGGAGTAGGTGCATTGGGAGGGAAGGAAGACGTTGCAACAGACGATCGATCAATCAATTTCTATTTTTCATGTCTTGTCTCGGTGTCAGGCTGTGGCTGGAATCCGTTCGGCTCCCTGCAGATCCCATGGTGATACGGATGATGACACAACTCAGACACTGCCTAACAACTGTACGGAGTACGGAGTACTCAAGCAACTTGCCCTATACGTCAAGAACTCAGTATCTGAGAATAATGCAGATGGTTATCGACCGTCATCCGGAAGAGACAATGGAAGGAAAGGGAGGGGACGAGTGGACCCATGCTGTGAACGGACTGCATTGATCACCATGTGGTTCAAGTGGCAACTTCTTCCTATCTTCGCATCCTTCCATCCATCTCCTCCTTTTCCCATGGGGGGACATACATACATATCCACCTTGGATTGTTGACCAACAACCGAATTCTCTCTCTCTCTCTATCCATCTTGGATCCAGCACTGCCCGCCCGCCTGCCTTGCCCATCCGTTCCCGATTTCCCGCCTGTGTTCGAGAAACCACCGAACGGATTTCTTTTTAGGCATCACCATAAACTCTGTAGTCTGTCCGTCTGTCCCCCCTTCGGAGAGCGGAGCAATCGATTCCCCATCAACGTGAGACAGTATGCGCGTCTCTGGCATTACGTGGACAGTTTTTTTCTTGTTATCCATACGTGTATGCGTAGGTGGATATCGGTGTATGTGTGTGTGTGTGTGTGTGTAAATGCCGAAATCCTATCGACGATAGCCTCGTGTTCTAATTATAACGGGCGGTTCGCACCAAGTTCGTTGGTTCCCCCATCCAGCTGCCGAGGAGTATGCGATTATCTTGACCACTGGTAAACAATTGCTTTGGCCAGCCAGTCAACCCCGGGTACATTGCCCCCGGTTCATGGGTAAGTGGCGCTGTAGTTGTGATTGTGTACTCTGCTATCTCGCCTGGTCACGCAGTAGGAGGGAGCAAGGTCTCCCTCTCTCTCGCGCGCGCTTTCTGATGTGTAACGTGAGATGCCGGCAAAGCTTGCTGGGTTGAGCTTTGAGGATTTCAGAGGCTTAATGGCCCTTATGCTGCAGGGTCCTGCTGGGGTAAATAAAAGGGAGGTTTGTTTGTTGTCTCGGGTGGTGTTTTGAGGCCTTTTGTGCGAGTACTATGTACTATGTAGAATGGTTGGCTTGTTTGTTGGTCCTTGGCCATGTATCCTGCAAGGATACATTGATAACTGCCCGGGTGTGCCATTCATAGTTACACTTTCTGGTGATAATGCTTGTAGCCGGGGTCATGGTTGATGTGTAGATGCTGAGGACTTGATTGTGTTATTGGTATTCGAGCTTGTAATTTGGAAGGTTCAAGTTGTGGTTGAACATTGATTGTTGGTGTAGGACAATCGATGCACATACCCCAACCCGGTGCGGAGCTACCCGGTGTCAGAAAATATATATCGGTCAACCAGAGAAATGCTCAGCACGGACTCAGAGGGTTGGCATGAACACACCAGACACTCCAACAAACATCCATGTCTTCCCCGAGTCCATCACAGATACTCTACATAGCGCTAGACTACAGTTCATCACCACAATAACCACGACTACCCAGCATAAACCATGTTTCGGTCGCGTAGTAGTCAAGTTTGCCGGAACGGTGCAACGACGTCATAACCCGCAGCTACTCCGATTCCGATCGCGACCTTCGACTTCGACGTCAGTCGATTCCCAATATTGACAGGCCCTCCAGTCTCAAACACCCAACAGGCCGTTTGAGTCTCACGAAAAGGCCTTTTGAACCGCGTCGATGGATCTAAGTCCGAAGCAAGGTGGTGCTGTACGTTCTTCAATTGCTGGACACGCCACAGGGGAACTGATTTGAATGCAGGATGGAGGGGTAGATGGCGAGATGGACGACCCGAATCAGCTGGAGGTATTGTTTCCTCCCATCTCAACCAACATAAAGCAATGGAGCGAATAGAGCTGACTGCATCTGATCAAAAATGCCAGGTTGTACTATACCCCGAGTCCAGCCATCGCCGCAAGTCGTCACTGGTCATGGCGGACGACCCCAACACCCGCCCCAACCTCTCGTTCCCAGATGAAACCACGGCATGCTTCGTCCATTCCCTGATCGCGGGCGAATGGGGGGACCCGACCAACCGGATCAAGGAGGTCAAGGGCTACACGGCCAAGGACAACGAGGCGTTGAACGAGGAGGGCGCGACCGCCGACGAGGACGACAGCGAGAACGACATGACGGTGGCCGAGAAGGCCATGATGCAGTCGCGCCACCTGACCAAGAAGCAGCTCTCGGACATGGCGTGGAACGTGCGCAAGCTGTCGAAGAAGCTGGACAGCGTCAAGCTCCGGCTCACGGTCAAGACCGTGTTCCTGGTGACCAAGGCCGGCGACCAGTCGGTCATCGGCTCGACGCGGGAGGTCGCCCGCTGGCTCCTGTCCCGGGAGCGCGACACGCCGTACACCGTCTACGTGGAGAAGCGCCTGGAGTCGGACCCGGAGTTCGGCGCGGCGCAGCTGCTCCACGACGAGCCCTCGGCGAGGCATCGCCTCAAGTACTGGGACCACGACCTGGCCGCGGAGCGCGCGCACCTGTTCGACTTCGTCATCACGCTGGGCGGCGACGGCACGGTGCTCTTCACCAGCTGGCTGTTCCAGCACGTCGTGCCCCCCGTGCTGTCCTTCTCGCTGGGGTCGTTGGGCTTCCTGACCAAGTTCGACTTCAACGACTACCAGAACACCCTGACCACCGCCTTCAAGGAGGGCGTCGTGGTCAACCTGCGGCTGCGATTCGAATGCACGATCATGCGCAGTAACCCGCTACCGGACGGCTCGCCGGCGAACGCCAGGAAGCGGGATCTTGTGGAAGAGTTGATCGGGGAGGAGGCCGAGGATACGCTGACCCATAGGCCGGACAAGGTCTTGCAAATATTGAACGATGTTGTCCTGGATAGGGGGCCCAATGCGAGTATGTTCCAATGCGATTCTGATGGCTACTACCGTGATCACCTGCTGACGGGGCTGTTGGCTAGCAATGTCCTCGATTGAGCTATTTGGCGACGACGAGCACTTCACCACCCTCCTTGCCGATGGCGTCTGTATAGCTACGCCCACCGGGTCAACTGCGTACAACCTCGCAGCGGGGGGCTCTCTATCGCACCCGGATAACCCGGTCATACTGGTGACCGCAATCTGCGCGCACACACTATCGTTTCGACCTATTATACTACCAGATACCATCGTCCTTCGTATGGGCGTGCCGTACGATGCCAGAGCTAGTTCGTGGGCCAGTTTCGATGGCAGAGAAAGGTGTGTCCTGCAGGCGAGTGCGACGGCTACCGGGCCCACCGACTAACTTTTGAATATAGGATTGAATTACATCCAGGAGACTACGTGACCGTATCGGCATCACGGTACCCATTTGCCAATGTCCTGCCCAAGGGCCGACGAGGTGATGACTGGGTGCACACGATCTCGAAGACATTAAATTGGAACTCGAGACAGAGGCAGAAATCGCTGGACCCACCACATGAAGAGAAGGGTGGTAAATAAGCAGCGGCCGTGAGGCTTAACCCAGAAATCCAGTGCTGAACGCATGAACAAAGATTATCTACTACGTACGGAGTACTCGACAACATATGGGATTTTACTTTTGTGGGGCGTTCCGCTACGATACATATGGAAGAAACTCGAAAAGGACACTGTATAGACAAATCCTATCGGTCCTAGATCATTATCTCATGTTGATGACAACAAAAAGCCGGTCGGTAGAATTTCTATGAATAATGGTAAACGACTCGAACGTTCTTTTTCCTGGGCTGTGGAGTGCTGCGGTGAAGTTTTTTTCTCTCGTCTATCTAGTGTATGGGTCGGAAGGGTTACCGGGGCAGCCTAAGGCTGTGAGGCTGACTATAAAAACCCCCTTCCCGCCCCAAAAATCTTTTCTTCTTCATGCACCTCATCATCCTCAACATCCTCCTGTTGAGCCCGGCACACACCATGCCCCCCACTGCATTCCTTTGGAATTTTATGTGATTTCACTTGGAACATGCAACAGCTGGAGGGTATTCGAATGTTCCTCGGATTCTGCATCATTCTTGACCTGTTTCCGCTGCGCAAGTCAATGAATGATGCGACTAACTCAATGGTAAGCTACCATTATTCCTTTTTTCTATCTGCTTCATGACCAACGGCCCTTTCCCCCCGGGCTCTTATGATGAAAACTTTTCCTACATTCGCAGTTTCCACGCTAGCCGTCGCCATGAACCCATCATATAGACGTGCTCTGTGCGCAATACTTCCTTGGATGTCTGACTTGTTTGGTCATATTGGATATTGAATTATTTCATGTGCCATTTTCACGAGCATATGCTAATTTGCTCTGCCGTTTTAGGTTCCAGTTTAGTTTTCGCAGTCTCTGACGGTGTCATTCATCGGAGAAGAGAAATCAATGAAAATTCTGTATATTTATCTGAAAGATTTTTTGGATCGATTCTCATTGCTGTAGATTGTAGATTGTAATTTGTAGTTTGGCTCTTGTCTCGTAATGGCTGTGGCTGCGTCGGGCTTCAATAGTAAGCAAGCAGTGACACCGGAATGAGAGGTTTTCATTCTCTGGGGGCCATCTCCGGAGCTTCGAAGCCAGCCGACTGGATGAAGCTATCCCCCGAACTGCGTCCCGAGCATCTGCACCTCCCCGTAAGGCCACTCCATCCATTCCAAGCACAAGCACAAGCACAAGTACAATCACAATCACCAAACCACTCACACCCATACACCCTCCCAATCCACACCTCCAAACGACCACTACACCACCAGCATGAGACATTGAACCCGATCCTCTCGACAGAGACCTCCAGCCTGTCGATAATTCCTTTTCCGCAGGAACTGAACAAACCACCCTGCCACCCTAGTCCCATCCCCTCCGACAATCCACAGACAACACCACACAAAGACACAATCACAATGGCCCAACAACCCCCGCGCCACGCCGCCATGCTCTCCCTGAGCAACAGCACCTCCAATTTCTCCTCCACGACGACCACCAGCACCGAACGACCCCTCCAATCCCAAACCCACACACACCTGCCGACGCCCTCACAATCCAGCACGGGCCTGCGCGTCCCCTCCAACCGGAAAACCATCTACGACCGCCATCTCAACCGCAGCCGGAATGCGGAACTCAGCCGGGCGAGCTTCGCCTTCCTGTTCGGCGAGATGGTCACCTACGCTCAGCGCCGGGTCACGGGGATCCAGGATCTGGAGAGACGGTGAGTTGCGTCGCACTTCCCCTGTCCCCGCCGTCTTGGTGTCAGGTATATGCATATTGCATATAGACACTACGCACATACATACGGCGAGGAACATCCCCCCTCAGACGCACACGCTGATTTGATGCGGGGAGACAGACTCAACGAACAAGGCTACCCGCTCGGCCTCCGGCTGCTGGACCTCCTCTTCTACCGCACGGTGTCCGGGTCGAGCTCCTCGTCGGCGCTGTCGAGCAGCTCCTCCACCTCGGCCTCGCCGCCCAACCGGCCGCTCCGCATCCTGCCCCTGTTGCACCTCATCCACGGGCCCCTGTGGCGGCTGCTGTTCACCCGCCCCGCCGACGCCCTCGAGCACTCCGTCTCCCCCGAGACCCCCAACGAGTACATGATCACCGACAACGACCCGCTGGTCAACACCTACATCAGCGTGCCCAAGGAGATGAGCATGCTCAACTGCGCCGCCTTCGTCGCCGGCATCATCGAGGGCGTCTGCGACGGCTGCGGCTTCGAGGCCAAGGTCACCGCCCACAACCAGCCCACGGAGATGTGGCCCAGTCGGACGATATTCCTGCTGCGGTTTGGGGAGAGCGTGATGGAGCGGGAGAAGGTCTTGGACCGGGCGGGTGTGAAATAGTTTGCGTTTCTGCAGGAAGGGGGCAGCCAGTGAGTGGGGCCTGTACGGTTGATCGATGATGGCTCACAGCTTATGGACTACTTGCTGGGATGCGGATGTTGTTGCGGTGGTGGGGATTTTGGGGCATATCGGGTTCACGTCTACGCTCTGGTATTGATGGCTGGGCTGTGTGATACGCTAGAAGCGGATTTGATCTAGATGTAGCCGTCGGTGTTGCGGCGCGATGCTCCTTAGGCGAGGCAATGACGAGGTGCACCGAGTGTACATCCAGTAAAATGTCCTTCACTTGGTTGTGCACCCCGTCGAGGTATGATACGTGCCGCCATGCTGAGGAACCTTATATAATACAAGAGGGGAAAGAAACGTCGATTTCCCACATGCAAAGCCCCCTCCCCCAATCAGTGCTCTCAAATACCCAAGAACGCCAATAAAATTAGAAATAGCATGTTCATTGCAAGCTGAACCTCCGGCTAGTCCGATCTCGCATCCTCTGTTCGTCTCCGTTTCTCCCGATCGTCGTATGGCGAGGGACTGCGCTTCCTGCGACTGCCTCCATCCGGCCTGTAGCGGTCTGCCGAGCGATCGCGGCTCCGTCGCCGCTCTCTCCGGTCCCCATAGCGGTCTCTGCGAGGAGAGTAAGACCTCGACCTGGATCGCCGCCTCTCGCGCACGACCGAGGCATTGGCGCCCGTGGGACCCCTGGGCCGCTCGTCCGGCATGAACCTCTCATCAGTAACCCCGAGCGGCGCATCCTCCCTCCTCCGCTGCCCGCCGCCAAACCGGCTGCTGACCCCATCGCCAAAACGACCCGTGTCCTCCGACCGCAGATCCTTGTATCGGGTGCGGCCTTTCTTGCCCAGCTTCGTCATATCGCGGATCTGCATGTACTCGGGCAGGGTCTCGCGGGCGACGTCGTCGACGAAGCGGGCGCCCATGGCATTGCGCTGGTCGAGCCCCTCGCGCTCGACGTCGTCGCGGAAGAAGGCGCCCTTGTGGAAGTAGCGCTGCAGGTAGCCGGCCTGGCCGCGCGCGGCCTCCTTCTCCTGCTTCTGGCGGGCCAGGAAGGCGCGGTCCTCGCGCTCGCGCTCCTCGGCCGTCAGCTCGCGGCGCCGCTCGATCTCCTCGCGCTCCTTCTCGGCGGCCTCGATCGTCTCGCGCTCGCGCTTCAAGCGCCTCAGCTCGCGCAGCTTCCACGCCGCGTACTCGGCCGCCGGGTCCTTGCCGTCCGTGTCGTCGATCGCCTCCTCCTCCGCGACCTCCAGCTCGTCGTCGTCCCACGCCCGGTTCGCGGCGCTGCGCGCGATCGCCTCCTTCTCGAGTTGCTCGCGCACCAGCGCGTCCGCTTTCTCCTGCCGCTGGGCGCGGCGGGCCTCCGCGTCCGCGGCCGAGTCGGCGTGATGGTCGGGTCGGGTTTGGGTTTCGGGAGTGGCGGCGGCGTTGGCGGTGCGCTGGTTCTTTTTGATGAACGTCGGCCGCAGGAGGACTCGGCGCGGGGTTTCTTCTTCTGACGAACTTTCCTCTTCGGATTCTGATTCTGATTCCTCCTCCTCTGATTCTTCCTCCACCTGCGCCCCCTTCGCTACACCCCCTCTCGAAACAGAAACAGAACCAGAACCAGCAGTAGAACTCGAAACCCCAGCTCTAGCTCCATCGCCAGCAACAGAGCCCCCCACTTTCCTTTCTGCATCCTCCTCCTCCTCCGTAACAAACCCCTCCTCATCCTCCTCAGCTTCCGCTTCCTCAAACCTCACCCCCTTCACCCCAGCCGCCCCAGCGGGAAAAGAACTAGCCTTGGGTGGGGGTTTAGCCAACGCCGCCGCCCTCCGGCGCTGCTCCTCGCGACGACGGCGCTCTTCCTGCTCTTTTTGACGCTGTTCCTCCTCATCTTCTTCCTCGTCCTCGTCGTCGGACGAAGGCTCTTCGGCGATCGGCTTGCCGGGGCGGTAGCGGCTCGGTCGTTGGGGGTTGGCGGTCATGCCGCGGTGGTGGGAGGGGAGGGGGGGTGGCATGTTTGCCTTCAGCTTGGGCCTTGGGCCTTGGGCCTTGGCTCTTCTGGGTGTGTGGTGTGTAGTGTGTGGTGTGTGGTGTGGGTGGCTGATCCTGTGATTGGGGTTGGAGGAGGTGTAGCCGCTGGTAAATAAGGGATCCTGTAATGCGAAGCTGGAGTATAGGTAAGTAGTGGAGTGTCAAGCCCAGCCAGTAACTTAAGTTAACTTTACCCGGGAAAGCTGCTTTTCCAGGTGCAGCGCCGGCAGTAGCCTTACATCCTAAGGCACCGAGGCAGCAGCCACAAGTTACCCCAAGCCGAACCAGGTTTTCTTTCCGAGCGGCGGCGGTGGTAGATCACGTGCCTTCGCGTCACGCGCGGCGCGACGGCGATAAGTCCATCACTCCATCACTAACCACCACCACCACCACCAACCAACCAACGAACTATAACCTCATCCCAGTCCAACACATTACCTATTACACCTCACACCGCCCCCCCTCCGATACATACAATACAACACCTCCAACACCCCCCTCTACTCCATCATCTACCGAACCCTGAAAAGATGTCCCTCCAAACCCCCCGCGTCCTCCCCGCCCACCTGCACGCCTTCCACCCCTCCTCCTCGACCACCAGCAAACACACCGTCCGCATCCTGGGCACCGTCTCCGCCCTGCGCGGCGACACCGCCACCCTCACCTGCGGCGGCTCGGGGGACGTCACGATCATCCTGAAGCCCGACTCGCATCTGCAGATGGGGAAGTTGGTTGAGGTGATTGGGAAGGTGACGGATTTGAATGAGGGGGTGCGTTGTTTTCTGGCCCCTAGGGGCTGAGGTCATGGCCCCTGGAACTGAGGTGGACGATGCTGACAAATTGTCTCTGGTGTAGGGCGTTGGGATCCGATTGCTCGGCGTGACGGATCTGGGGGATCCGGCGGATTGTGGTAGGTTTCTCGCCCCCTGTTTCTGCAGTGCTGGGCGAAGGGCTGGCGTGGGCTGATTCGGTTGTAGATTACAAGATCTATGAGCAGGTGGTCAACGCCACGCATAAGCTGAAGTCGATTTTCTATGATTCGAATGAGTGAAGTGAGGTGGAGAGGTGGTAATGAGGTTGAGGTTGAGGTTGAGGTCGAGTGATATACCCCTGTTGCGGTCGGAGGATTGGAGGGAGAGTGCATGTTGTTGTTCTTGTTGTTTCAATATTTGTTGTTCCAATAAATAAAATGGTGTTAATCGTCTGTTCGGGGTTGAACCTTGAAGGACAGAGAGTAGGTGTAAGCCTGGTCGGGTCGGACGTGAGATCTACGGAGTACAGACCAAGAAGTCAATCAAGCTAGACAAGCACATCCAATTCTACACGCCGATAAGTAGAAGGCTCAATTGATTATTTCATTGTTGTGGCCGAAACCTGGTATCTACTGTGGTATCTTAATCCTATTCTATCCTATCCCAATCCTCCCATCCCTCCCATTGAATAGCAAATACAAAACAAGGATCCGTTCAGGAACAAACCCACAAAACAAAGCCAAACAATGCACTCGATCATATGCATCCACCAAACGCCATCGCTAAACACATCACAAAAAGGAATTCGAACGAATGTCGCGCGTCTCGTCAAATAAAGTAAAGAAAATCATTACACATCATTGGCAGTCGGCTGCGCCTCGTGCCCAGTGCCGGACTCCGCAGCCTTGTCTTTAACACCCAGTGCCGGCACTGTCTCAGAATTACTGGCTTCAGAGCTGAAGAATCCGGAATCGAGCACGTTCGTTTCGACATAATTGAAGATATCAAATTGGTTGGCCTTCTGGAGCTCCGGGTCAGCCATGAGTGCGTTGAGCAGATCCCGCGGATCTTCCCCACTCGCCCCCGAGTCTCCGTTGGCCGCCTCGCCCTCAGATCCAGTGGGAGAAACATAATCGGACGGAATCCAGTCAGGCCAGCTGTTGCCCGCAGCACACTTGTCGATTCCGAACAGTGCGTCCGTGGCTGCGGCCGAAGGCGCGTCGGAGAAGATGTCAACGATCATGTTGTCCATCCCCTCAAAACCGCCGAAAGCGTTGACAGGCAGCTGGAGGTCACTCAGCGTCGATCGAGCCTGCTTCGGGGTCTTGTGCTGACGCGGCATGGGGCCAGGGCTGCTCTGGATCCGCTGAAGTTTTTGCGCAGTGAGTCTGGTAGGGGACGTATCCGCAGCGACTCCTCTCCGTGCCTTTGCTAAAGGGGAGATGCACGGCAGGGAAAGGCGCTTCTCGCTCAACAGACCCGACCGCTGATTGCGTCGCCGAGGGGTCGGGCTCGCGGGCACGTCGAATCCGAAACTCGGGCTCTCAAAGAGTGCGTCCAGATTAGTCGCAGTCTGGTTCTCTTTGTCGTCAGCCGGCTTTTCGGCCGCCCGAGAACTGCGGGGGCTGCGGCGTGGGCTGTTGACGCTTGAGTCACCCAGTGCTCTCAACGGTCCACCTTCATTGTGGGAGTTAGGAAAAAGCACTCTTCTCACTGACTTGGGAGTAAGAGCATTCTCGTCCGCCGCCGGAGCATTGCGCCCCACCACGTTTCTCGCAGGGCTAGACTGAATCGCGTTGCGGAGAGCAGCCACCGGGTCTTGCTCCTGCCAGCGACTGGCCGCTGTGTCGTTCGACTTGCGCGGCTCCAGGCTGTTAGCACGGCGCCGCTTGGCGGGCTGCTCCTGGGCTCCGTCACGATCCTGCTCGTTGTTGTTCTCAGCCTCGTTGCTGTCATTATCACCACGGGGAGTGGCATCGTCCACCGCGGGAGAAGAGGCATCGGACGCCCCAGGAGACGATTCGTCCGCTTTGGAGGACTCGGCCCTGGCACGGTGTCTCGTTGCAGGGTTGTTGTTGGTCGAGAGCGGGCCGCCTCCCTTGCGGTTTCTTGGGGGACGCTTTCTCTTGTTGCTGGCGGTCTTGTTCCATTTATTTTCCGGGCGCATGCACTTGAACTTGTGGAGCCAAAGACCACAGGCTTTCCTGAATGTTAGTACAGACGAGGCAGAAGGGAAGCAGGTATTACTTACGGTTGCAAAGAAGGACCTGAACAAAGTCGTTGTCGGTGTCGGCTAGGCTCTTCTTGTAGACCTTGAATTTGATGACCTTCTCTTGATCGTCACGTTCAACAGCCTGCCAAAACAACATGGTGGGATCCTCCGTGAGTTTATTAGCGTCGTCTTCGTTGCCTTCGAACTCTTTCGACCACGCTCTGCGCCAGGTGGGGGTTTCAATGGCACCGCAGTTTTCGCAGTAAGGTGGGACCTGACCGTCGCGAATGCACCGATCGAGGCGTGCCTGAACCTGCCGCAACCGGCGAGCGCCCGTGCCGCTGCGGATTTTGCCATCCTCGAGTACAGGCTGCGGGGCCGGGGTCTCAGCACCATTGTAGTCGCTCATCGGTCCGGTCCAGGCCTGGGAGCTGTGCGTGTTGACATGAGAAGGAAGGATTGGATCGCTGGCGGGAATGGTACTGATCAGCTGCTCGAGTTCGCTCTGCGACATGGGTGCAGGTGCAAGTGGCTTGGGAGCCTGTCTCATGCTAGCCCGAGAAGATGGCCTCGAGCCGGCGTTGCTGGCTGGTGCGCGGATTGGAGCGGATGTTCTTTCTTTCCCAGTTTGGTCAGGAGCGTCGCTGGCTGGGAAGTTCTCCATGTTGGTGGGCGCAGTGATCGGCGAGCTGGCATGTGCAGCAGGACGGACAATCCGCTTCTCTCTGCCTGCGCCAGTTGAATCGTCCAGAGGGGTGCCGATTTCTTCATCCAGCAGCTCATCCATACCACCACTCATGAAGCCCGAGTCGGCCATGGGCGGAAGGACCGGGCTGGAGCGGCCTGGGAACCCGCAGTCGAGAACGGGAGGCGACGACGGCATACTGAACGAAGGCTCGAAGAGGCCCTGGTAACGCGACTCAGGGGACTGGTTATCGCCGGCGGGGTGATCATCGCTCATGGGATACGGAGAGGTGTAGGGAGTGTGAAGGGATGACTCGCGGAGCAAGCTGGGAGGAGGACGTGCGCGACGAGTAATTTCATGCGAGTTAGAGATTGGGGTAGGCGGGCGAACAGGCTCCTCATTCGAGTTCTGAGCAGCAGCAATAGCGGGGTTGACCGGAGTAGGACGATGAATGCGGACAGAGGCTGCGGTGCTGGCGGCGACCCGCAGAGAGCTGGGTTGTCTCTCAATATTCAAGTCGGACTTTCCAGGCCACTCTGCCCGATACAGTTTGGCCCGTTTGCGGGGTTGTTGTTCCGAAGACTCGTCGCCGCTGCCGTAGCCTGATTGAATGGAGCCTCGACGACTGGGGGCGTATCTCGAGTGAGTGGGGAGATCCGAGTCACGCATCGAAGCGCTGGAGCCTGGCCGGATGGCATCGTTGTGTAGACGGTCTTGCTGGTGCTGAAGCTGTTGTGTATGCTCCTGTTGCTGCGCGGGGGAAGCCGAGCGTATCGACGCATTTCCAGCCATTGAGGGTAGCTCCCTTGGCGTCGACCCTTCGCTGAGCAATTGGTGGAACCTCTCAATTCCGGCGTGATCCACCGGTGATGCTATTGGGTCCGGCTGCTGCTCGCGGGGAGACACCAAACCCGGGTTCTGCCGCACAAAACTCGTCCAAGCCTGGGCGTCGAACTCGTGAGGAATGACGTTGCTCAATTCCCGGTACTTCTGCATGCTCTCGAGATAATCGCTCTGCAGGACGGTGGGGACCGGCACCAATCGCAATTTCACCTCCAATGTCTCCTGAGCACCCTTGGAGAATAGACCCAGAACGTTCTTGCACACTCGACCGGTAACCATTGTCTTTGACTGATGGGCGGGGGCGTTGGGGCTGGGAGAAGCCGACGCAAGCACCCACGACAGCATTCCCTGTCCGACCAGAGGCGTCTCATACTCGGAGTAATCGTAGGCGTACACGGTGTAGTCCTGTCCAAGCTTGGCAACCAGTTCCGGGCTGTGACGATGAAAATGAGTACAAAGACCAGGTATCCAGCTCCATCCTTAGCACTCACCTTGCCGAAACAATGGCCTGGATGCATGTTTTCAGCTCAATGACACCGATCTGCAGCTTCTCGTCGAGGGCGGCGGTCTGGATGTCGAGGAGATGGGGCCACCGGGCCAAGCAATTGGTCTTGCTGGACTCGTCAAACGTATAGAGCACCTTCACTAGAAAGGGTGATTTTGGTGAGGTCGTGATTGTGAGGGGTCGGGCAGCAATTGAAGGGCAGCAATTGAAGGAATAGACTTACGCCTCATAGGCCGGACGGAAATTCCGTCCTGGGATTCCATGCCACCAGTGCTAGCGGATTAACCATAAGCAGAAACAGGAAACCAGGAGTTGGTCTGAATGAATGGTTGGCGAGAACGAGATTGTTGTAGGCGGCACCGAGTCTAGTAAAAACGAAGGTCGAGTTGAACGAATTGACACTCGAGAGAACGAGCTTCAATGGTCGGTGTCGAAGTTGGAAGCAAGGAAGATTGATCGTGTGGGATTGACCACTCAGAACCGTCCGATAGGCGAGTGCGTCGACCGGGAGAATGCACTGGAATGTATGCACGGCAGGTCGCGGGGAAGGCCCTGAAGGAATGCTAACGCGGGACACTGAATCGTCAAAGGAGGGGAGGCCGTTAAATCTCGAGGCATGGGATGGAAGGTGAAAAGTTCGAAAAGGAGAGTTTTTGCAGGACACCGAAACCCCTTGGTTTATTTTTTTTTCTCTCTCCTCTGCTTCCTCTTCAACAGCTAGTTAATCTGCTGAGATAGGTTGAAGGGGAAGTGAGGTTGGAAAGGGAGAAGGAGAGAAAGGGTGGAAATGTGTGTGGAAAGCAGGGGAAGAAGAGCAGAACGCCTTGCATTTGAATGAAGTGGAGGGAGGAAGTGGAAGTGGGTGGTTTGAAGCTTGGACGATCCGCCCTCACGTCTAGAAGCGTGTCTGTCCGACGCGACGTGACGCAGCCAATCGCGACCTCGGGAATCACTAGCGGACAAACACGGCAAACACGCGTTTCACGTGACGTAAATTGACCGAACTTGGAAGCTGCGGCGGAACTCAGCGGGCTCCAGGAGCAATCCCAGTCTAACCCAGTTTAACCTGAAGAGACACTGAGAGTTGGAAGTTCGAGAGAAGCCCGTCAGTCGAGAGAAGCTGCCAACTCCCTGATACTTATACCTTTTCCCACCCCATCCCACCACTACCACCACCCACCATGTCGACCGATCCTAAGATCCAGTACGTCTACCCCTCTCTGGTTCTTCCTATCTTCCTATCCAGATGAGTCAGCTCTGGCTCATCTCATCCTTCCATAATATGAAATGAAATGAACCGCAACCGCGCAACTGGTCGGACCTCAGGCTAACCACTTTATTTTCCAATCCAACAGGGACCTGCTCAACAAGCCCAAGAGCGAGCTCACGTACGTTTGTTCCCTTCGTACTCTATCACCTTATTCAACTCAGCATTCTGAATCATCTTCTAATGCCCTGGGACCCTCTCAAATCCGCGTCGTCACATGATGACGACCACCGAGCCCCGACGCTCTGGTGTCGGCGACAAGATGATGCCACTTGAATGCTGCTGCCACTCATTGGGCATTGTCCCTACCCCGCGCCTATCTCCATCCTTACTTTCGTCATCACCATGCCCCATCACTACCTACATTGTCTACGCTCCGCCACCCCCATCCGCATCACACTAACTCAAACCCTCCATCCAGTGAATATGAGGTCTCTCTCGTCGAGGAACACGAGCTCACCGCGGGCCCCCTCTCGCTCCTCCAGACCGCCACGCGCACGCACACCCAGGTGCTGATCTCGTGCCGGAACAATCGCAAGCTGCTGGCGCGCGTCAAGGCCTTCGACCGCCACTGCAACATGGTCCTCGAGAACGTCAAGGAGATGTGGACGGAGAAGCCCAAGGGCGGCAAGGGCAAGGGTGTCAACAAGGACCGGTTCATCAGCAAGATGTATGTCCTCGCGCTTTTCCCCAGGAGTCGCCGACAAGACCCTTCGCCCTACTTCACCTCGTATCGTTACTAACAGTTTGACTCGTCCAGGTTCCTGCGTGGTGACTCCGTCATCCTCGTCCTGCTGAGCTGAACAAGCTTCTTTATCTCGCCATGTACCTTCCACGTGACATGCTCACCTAAATCTCGGCGTCCGGGGGAGGTCAAAAAGAAGTCGTGGCTCTTTTCTCTCAGGATTTTGATGATACAAATGCCCAAATGAAAGGGATGCAGTAGATTTGAGCATTTTTGTCTGACAACTGCCGTGGGGAAAATCGAAGTGGGCCATGACTTTCTCATTGATACCCTTGTGTTCGTGTGCGCTTTCTCGAAAGATGAAAAGAACTCCTCTCAGGGTCATACTGGGGTCCATGGGTGAGGGGAGGGGGGGTCCAGCCACCCTTCCTTCCCCCCCCAAAGCCGGAGATTTCTTGTTTATCAATGGACTGTCATTTGCCTGTCTGGCCCTCTCTTACATACTTTTTTCTATATCTTTGATCTGATGTCCTTTCTCTCCTTTGCTATTTCTCGTTGTGGCGCGACAGATATGGCGTTCTTCGGTACTTGTGTGGTTTTGGAAAAAAAAGTTAGAAAAAGGAATGAAAGAACGGTAAAGAGAAAGCTTTTCTTGATTCACCTTATTTGCTGGATCGGCAGTTAGACGGTCAGGATGGGAGAGTGGGTGGACTGATTCTATCAGCCTGATTGAGCCCGTTGCTGAGATGCTAGCTAGCTATGTAGGTGCCTCTTCGGCATAGAAACCATACCAGAAATACCTTCGTTACCATGGGAAAAGTTCTCGCTCCAACTCAAAATGAAATCGGCTTATAGGGTCTAGAGCGCCTAGTCCGTAGCTGGTCCGACTATTTCGAGCGGTTCGTTACCTTTCACTCGATGCCTACTACGAAAACAGTAGATCATAGATCTATACCGAAGGCTACTTTGGTCGGATCTCTCAACCCTCACCCTCCCCCCTCTTAGTAGACAGCGTAACGGGGATGCAATCCCCGAAGTATGTGAGGTTTAGCAAAGGCCCTCAACACTTACTGTCACGCGAAGCCTAGCCGACAGAAACTGTTGTGTTTTCGTCCAGACGGCGGGATTAGACTACACTTATGGAACACCAACCTCGTAGCATGGTCATTATTGATATTAAGAATTAGAACATCGAACGCTCCAAAGTATATGTACGATGAAACCCAAGAATCCCTGGCCCAACCCTAGCAACTCGACTCAAAGGGCCTCCGCCAATCCATTTAAGAACTCGCTGAGCCCGTAAGCACCCGGGTCCGGGATCTTGCCCACCCACTCATCCTCGCCGCCGACGTACACGCTGCGTCCCAGGCTGGCCTTCATGTGCTTGGTGGAGTTGGTTCCCTCCTGCGCCGCCTTGGCCGCGGCGTGGACATCCTTGCTCTCCTGGAGGGTCTTGCAGAAGGGCACCAGGGCGTCGAGGAGGGTGCGGTCGCCCGGTTGCGCTGGGGTGTACTTCGAGAGCGCGGAGAGCGAATTATTCAATGCTGCGGCCCACACGTCCACCGTCGCCGGGGTGGCGGTGCCCTGGTCTTGTTCGCGGAGGCCGTGAGCGAGCGCATTCAGAAAGATGGCGTAGATGGCGCCAGAAGTGCCGTCCATCGTGTTCTCGACGACGCTGACGATGCGGTTGACGGCGTGGACCACGTCGTCGGTCAGGTTGGACGAGGAGCCCTCCAGGAGAGCCGTCACGGCCTCGGCGCCTCGCTTCAGGCCGACTCCGCAGTCGCCGTCGCCGACGATGGTGTCGAAGCGCGTGGTTTCGGGCTCGGAGGCAATGACGCGCTTAAGAGCGCTGCTGAGGACCTTCTTCAGGATGTTGATGTCCACTGTCGGGTGTTAGGGATGTTTAGGACGGTGCAGGGACTAGGGAATCTGCTGGGCTACTTACACTTCACGTTGCTGGGGTTGTCCTCCGGCAACGCAGTCCTCTTAATCTCCACAGGAGCGTCGGTGCGATGCTTCCATGTCTCCCGGCTGATGGGGGCCGACCAGCCGACAGCCTCCGCAGGCGCATCGAGGAGGTCTAGGAAGGACCGGCCAGGGCCCAGTCCCGTATCTACCAGCTTCAGCAGGGAGATGCTGAAGCCCAACCCGTTGAGGCTTGTGAGGAAGGTCCCTTGGATGACTCGGATCGGCTGGACGTCATAATCTCTGTCGAGTTGACGATAGACCTCGTCCGTGATGCCGGAAAGTTCCAATGTGCTGACGCCACCCAAGTTGTTGATTAACAACACAAAGTCATCCTCGGGCTTCCGGGTGACCCAGGCGCGGTCAGGATCATTGTGGTCCAGAAGCTGGAGAAGCATGTTGGCCACTAGCTCAACCAGATTCGCCTTCACCCGGTGGGATCCCGGCTCATTGTGAATGCCCATTCCGACCTCGACTTCGCCTTCCGGGATTGTGTCTTCGGGAACGCCCCGGCCAGGAACATGAACGTGCTCGAGCGAAGACCCTACCGACACGAGGTTATTGTTCGCTAGCTGTGCCAGGTGATACACCTCTTCCAGTGAGCCACTATGCTGAAGTTAGTTCCGCTGCGCACTAGTCTGTCTCATTGAAGGAGTAAAACTAACCCTGCTTCAGCCAAAGCACCGACGGCCTTGAGAATGAGAACACCACCGCCAATCCCACGACGACCGACCTTGCCGCCCTTCTTCTTGCCAACGCCGACATCGTCATTGATAGCAAAGAACTCAGTCTTGATGCCAGCAGCCCGCGACTTCTCCGTGGCCATACCGAAGTTGAGCACGTCGCCCGTGTAGTTCATGGGAATGATGAGCACACCCTGGTCGCTGTTGACGCATTCCATGACGGCTTTGCGAATCTGCTCCGCCGAGGGCGAAGCGAAGATAGTACCGGCCGCGGAAGCATCGAGGAAACCCTTCCCGACGAAGCCTGCAAACGCAGGCTCATGGCCCGAACCACCACCCGATATAATGGCGACCTTGGGCTTTGAATTCACATTGGGGCGACGGAAGATAATTTTGTTCTCAGGATCGAATGCTACCGATGGGTTTGTGAGGGTGAGGGAATGCAGAGCGGTCTGGACCAAATGGGTGGGATCCGAGAAGAAGTGTTTGGCTAAGGGCCGGCGTTAGTGGATGGAACAATCTAGTGTAGACTTTTTGAATGACCATGGAACAGGTTTCGGGCCTGCATGGGGGCTGCTAGCAAACCAGCCAGGCTACCGAATCTCCACAGGACTATGTAAGATCGTACGAGGGCGTGAAACCTACTTTGCATTTTGTGGAAGGTCTGATGGACGATCTCCGGTTAAGTATGACGTTAAGCTGCGTATGGAGACGAAATGTTTCGCGAGTGGAACCGGTCGATGTATGGAGTTTGTGGGGGTGGTTGAACCTGCGCACGGTCTTCTTGGTATATATAGCCTGTCTCGGGGACTCGCAACTCTTTGCAATGATCACTTGATGTCTTGCTTCCGAACCGAAAGTTTCACAAGATGGAGCGTCACGATTGTGCGGCAATACGACGACAGCGATCCTGGTCGAGGCGCAATGGTTGGGATCGGAACGCAAGCCGGATGAGGCGGGGAAGTGGGGGACCCGGTGCTTCTGGGTTTGGCAGCTGTCAGCCTGGGGAAAGAGAAACCATTGCGATGTTAAGGAGAATGGAGAAGGATCCTTGCTCAGCAGCACTCACCCGTCGCAATCACTTGACAAGAAGCGGGAAGGAAAAACAGTCGATGAATGGACAGTTCAGGGATCAATTGGTGGGCGATTGAGGACGGAGGATAACCTGGGCCAACGGAAGACACCAACCAAGTGACAATCACACGAGAATCAACCAAAAGAAAAGGGATTAGACCAGGAATAGGACCAAGGATGAGGGCGCAACAGCTGGGCTAAATACCAGTCGCGAAGAGAATGAGAACGAGCAACCCACGACTTCAACATGGCGTAAGAAGTGGTGGTATGAGGAGTAGGGGGAGTAGACGCAGTAACCTGTTTCCCCAATAGTTCGATTTGCCCACTCTGTCCATTCAATGTTCTCAATTGTCGTCCCCCTTCCGTGGACAATCAATTCTTTGCTGCTCACATGAACAAATGGTTTCGCATGACTTGACCTGTGTGTTCAATGGATCGTATGCTGGGGTTCTGGATCTGGCAATTGGGAGTTGATTTCCCCTTGAACCAGCCCCGCCAACCTTACCCCATGGGTCTGGAACCTTGACAAGCGCTTCGGCTTACCCTTTGCGGGAATTCCGCGGTCCTCCCGCTAATCTTGCCCGCGACATGCCTCCACAGTCGACCCGAGTCTGGATGCAGATTCTACAGAGTTGTTCGGACTTGCAGAGCAGCAAATGCGCAAGTCAGTGGAAGCATTAACATGTTGACTGTACAGTAAGTATCATGAGTACTGCACAGGAGATTCCATGACCGACTCAACAACCGGCTAATCGTAAGGCGAATCCATTTGGTGGCTTATTCCAATCGATGTCACCGGTGCGTAATCCTTCTGGTTTCGGAGGCATCTACTAAGTACTCCGAAACCGTATCTTGCAATGGCGTGGCAAGTTGATACAGGTTTGTTGTGCTCCAATCGTTCATTCGAGTCACAATGCATCGCAAAGCATATCAAGCTTGCCTAGCTATCTCAATCCAGCACTGCTCAGATAAATGAATATACGAGCTTCGTTATCCCATACCAGGGAGCCAAGTCAGGTTGTCCAACAAATATTTTCGAGATCCACAAACACATCAGATCCAGCACATAATTCTGCAACCTGTTGCCAGTTGAGACAATCTTGCTGACAACTGGTATGCATATGATCTTTACATTTACAAGTACTCATGTAGTAACCACATCAACATCCCAACATTTCAGCCCCTCCCCTGCAGGAGAAACCCGATCATGGGACTCTGAAAAAAATGGAAGGGCGGCAGAAGATTGATAGTTCCAAAGTTCCGCTGTCAGATCGATGCAGCGGCAATCCCAGGAATAGTGCGGGGGCGCGTACACCGTCCTAAATCGGACGATTCTTTCCTATTCAGTTCTGACCAACGCTCGGAAAGTGAGAATTATTGCATGTCCACCGTAACTCCGTAAGGTCGATGCATAAGAATCAGACCTTCCACGTGAACAATGAATTCTTTCCAGGTGAAAAAAGCATATCGGTAGCCTAGACCCTGTGCATTCAAGCGCCAGCTCCAGCTCATCCATCACTCGGAGGGGGTTCAACCTCCATCCCTGCCGGCAATTTCTGTTACCGCCTTCCGAGTTGCCATTTCCGGCCACTCGGCTCACCTGCCAGGCCAGGTGCTGTTCCATCCATCCATGATGGCTGATGCGATAGCTTATTGAAGCAGCGGTGCATGTATGCGACAACATATCTTACGGTATTTGAGCTGGAGGTTGTTGGCCGTCGACTCACCTGATCGGGATTTCTTTTCCTCCCGAGCTATTTTCGGTTTCCAATGTTGCCATGCTATAACACCCTCATACGCTCGCCGCAATATCTTGTTGAAGTTGTTGTTGTTCGCCGAAAAGCATGTCAGTCTCGGACTGATATCTATCATCATGCTTTTCCAATTCATCTCTCAAGTTCCAATGGAGAAAGCCTAGACTACGCACTTGACTTCCTACGCCACGCTCTAGCTTTCTCCGTGCGCGTGAGTGCTAGCATAGTTGCTGCTTCTGCTCCCTACGTGACTGCAATGTGCTTGCCTCGTCGGCGGTAAATTCCGGATTCAATAAGTTTTCTCCGAGAGTTGACAATTTTGACCGTATCCTGAAGGACTGACAATGTGTCAAAGATGCCACAGCTTAGTATACCAGAAAAGCAATGTGTACCCCCAGAAGCCAGACATCAGCAGCCGTGCACCGTGTCCTCGAGGCTCTGCAGCAGCGCGCTCGTCCTCAGGTCCCCGTCCTACAAGCGCAAAGTCCTATCATCACAGTCGTACGCTACCTACCACCTAGTAGTAACTGGCCGTCGGGTGAGAAGGCCACCACCTAGACTTAATCAGATCAGCCCTCGGTTGAGGCTCAGGGGAAAAGGGTCTGCACTCCGCAGACCGCGGTGGGTCTCAACCTCATCTCCGAGGCAGGACGCCACGACCCACCACCTAGCTATCACAACCGAACCACTGCAGGGCCTCAAGTATCTGCTGGTCAATTGGCACTAGTCACTTTGTAGTAGGCTACCGCGAGAGTCTTGAGAAGAAATTGAAATAGCCCCTCGAGGCCGAGGGTCTGCACTCGGTAGTAGGCTAGCCGGGGGGCGAACTCACCCTCATGGCTCATGCGCTCTTGGTCCCTGAAATAAGCCGGATCCACAATAGCTTAGTACTTACGACTTGTCCCCTTCTACAAAGATTGGAGCCAACGATAGAGATCCTTCATAATCGTGAGTCTTGAGGGCAGACGGAATCACGTAGTGATGACTTGATTCGTGTCAATATAATGTCTCTTAGTAGAATCTTTTGCAGTCTGTATTCATCTACCTTTTCATTCTTTATAGGACATTGCTTAGAAAAGGGTCTACGTGGAAGAGTGATATAGATTGATATCTGAACGTTGTATATTCCACGTGTGGTTAGCAGCGAGTCAGCAAAACCCTGCCATAATTAGGGGTTGAACGGTGACCAATGGCATTGTTTCCCATACTAACACCCACTGTAACAACTGGAACACTATTGATTTGCTCCAAATGAGATACTTTATTTCCAAAGAGGACCGCTTTAAAAAATCTCGTTTTACCCCCCTTACCACCCTTGATGGAGTGATCAACTAGCAAAGCCTTCACGGGAGCTAGGATGAACGCTCTTCTAGTTCCAGCACTAAGGCAACAAGTGCCGCCTCGAATAGGCCTAGCCAGGTCCGCTGCAAACAGTCTATACCAGACTTTCATCTCCATCTTGACTGAGCTTCGTAAATCGCCAACTTCTTCTCCAAATGGACTAGTAGTGCTCCAGTCTCAAAAGTGGCAGCATACTGAAGTGTCGCTCGATTGCAATGGATATAAAAGTATGGAAAGTTCCTATTCTCTACAGGTATCAGACCTGCAATATCAGCCTCATAACGAGTCTGTCTCAACTTCTTCCTCCTTCTTTCCCCCAAGCTCAAGTAGCTCTTTTCGCGACGAAGAACAAGCAGCTTGAACATGCTATGCCTCCGGGTCAGCAGAAGGGCAGAAATGTCAATCTTCCAATGGCTACTTTGCCTAATGGCAATGTTAGCACATATCAAGACGGCTACTGGCCGTGCAGTCTTTGCCCACTACATGGTGAGCAAAACCATATCACAAATCGACACAATAAAAGCAGAAGACTCACAATCCTAGGTCGGCAATATCACAACTGATCATATCCAGCAGGATGTGGACGATGCCATTGCTATGGGTCTTGATGGATTTGCTCTCAACGTCCAATGCCCAACGGATAGCTTCCCTGGTAAACTTGTTCAAGAGATGAGCCACTATATCGTGAATCAGGGCTACGATTTTCGTATCTTCATCAGTATGGATGTGTACGCATCTGGGGGGCCCTCCTGTGGTCAAGGCCCTGCAGGCTATGTCACTCTGTGTCGCGATGCTATGGGTTATGGGGCATACTACACGGTGGGTGACAAATACATGGTGAGTACTTATAGCTCCGGTGGAGGAACTTGGCACAATTGGGAGGCCTTCAAAGCTGCCGTGACAGGCAATGACGGCTATGATGTATTTTGGATTCCCGATCTCGACGACACAGAGGGTTATTGGACGAGTGACGCTGGCTGGTGGTATTATTGGGGAAACCTCACCGACGGACTTTTTAGCTGGGAATCTGCATGGCCAGCGTTGGGACAAGATGCCGCCGACCAGAGCGGAGGCATTGGAGGAGTGGCTCGCGACCAGGTGATCATTGATGCGGCTGAGACTGAGGGTGCCTCCTACATGATTCGTGGGTCTCTCCTCGCTTCCGTTGGTTGAGGCTTCCAGTCGCTAACCATGAACTTATAGCCCTGAGCTTGATGCAGTATAAGAACTCGGTGAAAATCTCTCTATTCCCTAGCCACTAAGTACCTTACTGATTGCATTCAGTACTCGACCAATGTTTATCGCCAAGGAGAGACCAATTTCATGCAACGGCTTCACGATATTTTGGAAATCGAGAGCGATGCGCTCGAGTTTGTGGAATATATTACCTGGGTAATTTGCTCTTCCTGAGGCTTCACAGATCTACAGGAGGTGAATCACTGACAAGCACAGAATGATGGACCGGAAGGACATTATATTGGAAACCTGTGGCCTGAGCAGAACACCGATGCGGCACCCAACAACTACGCCAATGAAATTTGGCCCCACGATGCCCTCCAGCCTATCATACAGTCCTTTGCCACAGCATTCAGAGCGTCTGCTGGTCCAGCTGATATGCGGCCTCAGAATGGAAAAGATGCGGTGGGTGCCATCTGGTACCACACGCTTGCTTTTGACGATACCTGTCCTTTCGAAGGAATTGGAGAATACACGTTTTGGGATAAACCAGCGGGTTACGAAACATTTTCGCTAACCACCCACTGGGCCGTTGTCCTCGATGATTCAGTTGGAGGGTACGCTCCTAGCGACCTAGAGCTCATCATCACTACAGCAGCTGATGACCAAGTTGTGGTGACCGATCTCAGTGCCGGATTGAACTTTGCTCAAGGGCCGAATATCAATGGAGGGTATTCAGTCTCCATGATACTTGCCCCTAAATCAGGCACGACCGTTTTATATTCCGCATCAGGGGGGAAATGTCCCGCTTCCAGCTGCGCGGAAGGCTTCTACAACCTCAATTATCAGATTCTGCCTTTAGTTCCGGGTGATAGCGGCAGCGGTTGCACTTACGAGGAGACTGTGTTGCGGTATACGCCTCTGAATACCACCGCGGATAATACCATCGATTGCGAGGGTCTGTTGACATTGACCGACACGGCAGTCACTTCATGGGAAGTCAGCCAGGCTGGCTTGGCCTTGGAATTCGAGACGACGCGTCATGCGTTATCAACTAGCCATGGTAAGTAAGGCACTTGCCGTATTCGCTCATGCCGTCTAATGAATCCCAGTGTTGACTACGACGCTTCCAAACATTGATTCCTACTTCAACAAGTATAGCATAGCAGGCGTCACCGGCTGCTCAGATATCACTAATGACAACGCTTGCAAACTACCTACAACCTGCCCGGCCTCAAACGACCAAGTTCCATATTTCTTCGCTCAACGGGCCTTTTCCGTCTTCCAGCGATGTCTGCGGGAGATGTCCACGTCTGTGTTTGAGGACGGTTTTATTACCTCTTTGGATATTGATAATATGGTTGGGGATGTTACGAGTTATTTGACTCCCAAGAGCGACGAAGCGGATCTAGTCAAGATCATGGGGGCCATGGCCGCGGGATTCACCATTCTTAGTGGTGGCCTCGGCTCAATCAGTACCTTTACCAGTTCTTTCTCAGCACTTTTGGGCGGAGTTTTCAGCATGATCTCCGTCTTAGCCAACCCAAGTGACCCAGCCGACAGCAGTGCTTTCTTAGCCGAGCCGGGCACTGCTCTATCAGATCGCCTCTCCGTGGTGGTCCAGCAGTACAACACTAGCTTGGTCAATCTGGCTCAAGCCGTTTTCGAGACAGGTGATCTGTCTTCTTTTCCAGACTACGCACTTGACACCTCGGCCGATATATATGGGAAATATTATACCACCGACATGGCCAAATTCTTCGCCGGGGGCCGGTTCGCAGATCCCAACATGGCTTGTGACAATGTTGCCAGTGGTCTCAAGACCGCGATCCAACAGTCTCTCGTGGGATACATGCTCGCCAGCTCCAACGTCTACATCATCCAGAACGGCCATTCTGTCGACAACTGCGCCGGCAGTCGAGGCACTGTGCTGAATCTCGATCAGGCGGGGTCAGTCTGCTACACCCTCGAGCGACCCGGGTCAGGTTCCTACTACGAGGATCTCTCCGACCCCCTCTCAGCGGACTTCTTCGACGTTCTGTACAATTCATATAGCATCAACCTCCCGGCTCTGATCAGTAGCTCGCTGCAGTGCCAGACCGCGCAAGGCTACAACGGCACCTACAATCCTTCCACGAGCATCATTCCGGGCTCGGGATACGCGATCGACAATCTGCCACCATGCTTCTTCAATCTTCCGGTCCTCTACACGGACTACACGGTGAAAACCACAGGTGAACTGGTGACAACATCGGGGACGCCGTGCCAGCTTCGCGAGGGGACCGAGGACGATGGAGCGGGCAACTATCTTCCGCCGAGCCTGGCCAAGGTGTTCACCGCTCACTTTTGCCTCTACAAGCCAGGCCACTGAGGTACTAGTCACTTATGATATTGGCCTCCAGCTGTGATCCATGCACCCAGCACATGTTGTTGGTTGCAAGCTTCGGAGATCTCATTATTGTATCCGGAGACTGGCCGCCGGAATATGAAACATTGAAGTTATCTCTCGATCTGGAGGTTCTCTCTGGTTGCAGTAGGGTTTGTGCTAATAAATGTTCTTTATAGCAAGTGCTCTTTAACTTCTGTGTACATATATTATACATAGTTTACTGTTGACCGAAATTCGAGGTGCATACCATCGACTCCTGGAACAAATCGCCATAGAGTATAGTATCACTTGGAACGCAGGCATCCGAACATCCCCCTCATCCGTTGGAGAATTGATGATTTATACAGAGAGAGAGAGAGAGAGAGAGAGAGAGAGAGATGGCACTTCTAAGACAATCGTCTGTGACCTCTTTTATTCTTCCTTCCTTTTTTTTTTTTTTTTTTTTTTTTTTTTCAAAAATTGCAGACAAAAGTATAGCGCTCTCAGCCCATCCATCCAGTTGATATACAATCTCATGGCGGGTAAGATAGCTAGCTCTAAGCTAGGATTAACAATGATATCCCATCGCTTCTTACATTATATCCTCCAACAGGGTAGAATGAATTGACTATGATACGGAGAACTCAGTTGATATTGTTAATCCTTCTCGTTCATCAATCAGATTTCTCGGACGAGAGAACCGAACTGAAATGTCTGGAGGTAGAGAATTGGCTGCGCGGTTGCTGGTGGCTGAACTTCCCAGGCCGGGTCTGAATCGACACGCTGCAGTTGCATGCCTTGCGGTGCGGTGGGAGGGAGGAATTGTTGGGACCTATGGGTAACGGAGTACAGAGTACAGCGATGTTCTATTATGATTAGTGCCTGCATCGCGCAGTATGCTTGGGACTATCATGCAACTGACTACGGAGTATACCGGTAGTATAATGGGACACGTGAGTGAGGTTAAAGGGATGGGCATCGCTCAATCAAGCAACTATCCCGAGGTGCATGCAGCGTTGCCGCGTGTCAGAACAAGCAGACTCCGAGTCTTGAACGGACTTCTTCACCACGTAATCCAGAATGACTAGCGATCACAGATCGGTCGATGTAGTCAATGGACGATCATTGCGAAGATTCCACGAATGGCAGTGGCTTGGATCCTTGATTTTATTCCATCAATGGGAATTACACTATTCAATCTACTGCATTGTCTACTTCTCTTAACTGCTACTTCTCTTACTACTGCCCCCCCCCCCCCACCAAAAATCAGGTCGGTCATGATCATGCCATAGTTATATTAAACAAGGTTACTGCGTAATCATCATCAATACGATGGGATATGGTAAGCTGAAATCATTACACCAGCACACCATAGCACCCCACACGAAGGAATAGGAAAAGAAAAAAAAAGATGCGGTCTAGGCCACATATTGGTACCGGTTTCCTTCCTCGCGTTCCATGTAATCCTTCTCGATGAGCCTGCACGTTGAGAGCATGGTTAGTCCGAAGTTTCTTTAGATAGAGATTGTTGTCTGACACTCACTTTTCAATATTCTTCTTGATTTCTGCCGGCTCAAGCACTCCCCGGCTCCGCGTGGCCTTGATCACCTCGGCCACTAACTCCGGATGGGTGATGGTCTTGCGACTCTTCATGATGCGGACGATGGCCGCCTGCGTCTCGTAGTGGCGGTCCGCCGCGACCCGCTCATGCGTCGTCTTGTTCTCCTCCTTGGTCTCCTTCAGCTGGATCTGGTTGATCTTGATCCGCATCTTCGGGTCGGAGAACCCAGGGTTGTAGGCGAATTCGTCCGTCTTGTTGACCTCGCGGCCCTTGGGCTTCTTGGCCAGCACGCGGTACTTCGCACACGCGAGGGATTGGAGCGTTCGCTGGAGTTCCTGGTCGGCTATATTCCAAAGCAGTCAGCAAGGAATCCAATGCCCTTACGAGTAGCGTACTTACACAGCATGGTGGCTTCCTGGATTTGGGTGTAGGTCAGGGATCCGCCCTCTGGAAGATCGTTGAACAGTAGCAGGACGATCGCCTGTAATGAGCTGACCACGAGTTCCTTGTCGCCCTTGGGGAACCGGGCGCGCAGCTGACAGTGCGCCAGCTGGTGCTTCCAGTTGAGTTTCCGCCCGTTGTATTTGGTGTGATAGAACTTCTCGAAGTCGTCCACACTGGTCGCGATCTCGGCGGGTATCCGCACCGTGACGTCGGGATATGTCGGCCAGGCGGCCGCTGAAAGCACGCTGACGCTCAGGTCAACCGGGAGCCGGTGTCGCCGCTCGCGTTGGATGGAGCTATACGCGGCCATCTCATCACGAGCGACATCCATGTCCTTGAACATGGACTCCAGGTTGTGTGTGAAGCTTGATCCGCATTCTGAATTCTGTTAGTAAGAGCCCGATATTCTGTCCCGCAATGGACCAGCAGGGCTTCAAAAATGAGGGAACGTACCAGTCTTGAGCCTCGAAAGCATGCTCTTTTCCGCATCGTCACTGGCGCTCCGGCCCATTAACAGCCTGCGCGCAAGGTCGTTCTTGTAGAATGCCTCGAACACCGCTTTGCCGTGAACAAACCGGAACAGATCCAGCACCTGATCGAGTTGCCGGTTGATTTCGGCATCTTCATCTGCCAACGGCATATCCTCCGCTTTTCGTGTAGGGGCCAGCTTCCAGCCGCCCTTGAGTAGCCTGTCCACGTATTTTGCGATCATTTCTCCAGTCTTAGGATTGTCGGTTCCTCCCGTAGATGCAGATTTTCTCCCCATGTTCATGAAGGTTTCGAAGGCTTCGCGAAGGACGTGGCCTAGCTCTTCGTTGCGATGGAATGATCCATTCCAAAGGTCGTCAAGCTGCTGCTTGAAGTCTAACAGACGCGCCACCATGTCTGCTTCTTTCTCCTCGTCGAACACGATCGCGGACCCTTCCTCGATGATATAGGTACTGAATGAGGTCCTCAGCTTGGCTCCCAGGTCTTTGCGTTGGAGGAGGGAGTAAAGCCTTTCCAGGGCAACTTTGTTACCCGCCCGTAGGAGGCCCAGTATATCCTTCTGGTTGAGCAGAACCCCTTCCTGCTCAGCGACTAGAGTCCGATCGAGAATTTCTGCAAGTTTCTGTTTCGTGCTTCGATTCAGAGAAAACAGTTCGCATCGGTTGACCTCCCGCTCAATCAACTTATGGCTGCTCTCCGCCAATGTCGCCAGATAGCCGGCTGCTTCTCGTTGAACCCATGAAGAGAAGAACTTGTCCGATTCGGCAACAAAGACCGGCTCGAAGGCGGATGTGTAGATATCAAGTCCATGGAATAGATCGATAGCATTTCGGAGTAAGGATGAATCGGCGACCATACTCTTTGCTTCGTCCCGGTCCGCTTCCACTAGGTCGCAAGCGCCTTGCAGGATCTTTGGCTCTAATACTGGATCGGAAAATATGTGCTGCCGGAACTGAATCAAGCCCATCTCGCGAATGACGGGATACTCTTTGGAGTGGAGGAGGAAAGACTGGTCGAGATAATAGAAGATGGAGCGGACGGTTACCTGATGACTGTCAGTGAATCTCAATCCGCGTCGACCTGATGAGGCGGTTGGTCACCATACCAGTTTGGACTGCCATAGCGACCATGCCTCGACAACCGCCCGCAGCGTTTCGATGTTGGTGCCACCAGCCGCCTGCGCCGTCAGCTTCTCGCGCAATTTCCCGGTGACGTAGTCCCGACATCGATCCGAGAGCCGCTTGGCCAGGGCCGCGGCTCTCCCCTGCCGACAGACATGCTCGGCGCCTTTATAGAGTTCCTCCAGCGACTTTTCCGGCTTCCCGCCACCGAAAATTGCCACTAGCGCGGCATCAAGCTGATCCCAGACCTTCTCGAAGTATGCATCCGGGTTCAACCGGGACCCGGTCCGGAGATTCTTGACAACCAGCCGCTTCGCACCAGTATGCGGGGTGAAGTTGCCCTGGCGCGACGCCGCATTGAACGGTCGAGGTCGGACCGCAGGGTTGGCCGCGCCGGCCCCGCCCGCGGTTTGGCCCATGGCCTCGCCTAACCGAGGCTCCGCATTCGTGAAGTTATACATCCTTTCGGGCGAGGTCTGTTCTCGAGGGCTGACTAGAGGGTGGGAGGGGCCTGGGAGGGTGGGCGACAGGCGCAGACGCTTGGTTGTCGGGGACTGGTGTTGATGGCTTCGGCTGTCGCCGTGAGCGGGGTGGTGATTACTGCGTGAAAGAAGCTCGGAGATGGTCGCTTGCTGCTGCGGCTGCTGGCGCGAGGCGTCTTCTGAATCGGATAGCTTTCTTTTACCGATCGATTTGCGCTTACCGCTCCTCTGCTCGGGGGCGCCTCTTGAATTCTGCTGCATCTACCCGGTTCAGTCCGAGGAGAAGGGTGGTGAGGGTATGGGAGCGCTCAGCGTCGGAAGGACCCAGAATCAGTGCGGGCGAGCCCTATCATGCATGGCAAGTCTTTTCTCAGGTCAATTCTTGAAATCCACAGTACACTGCTGGGGAGAAGGCGAGGACAACAAAATGGTGCGACGATGGAGGACGATGACTGAATCGAAGTGAAATGGGCAGCGTGCAGTGGTGGTGAGGTTAGTAGGTTTGTCGAAGGGGCGTCACAGGCTAGATTGAACCACCGGCGGCACGGACTGGGACTGACTAAAAGTCCCCGGAGATAAGATAATACTTCCGTTCATGGCGGTAGACATGATTGGCTAAGACCCCCCAGTATGCGTATTTTGGAGGACCCCGCCATGTTATACCTAGTACAGTACTGTACATCTACCTCTGAACCTTGTTATTCTTGGTAAAAGTCCACCCTCTAATGTCTCATTCCTGAGCTAATTTAGTTCGCGCCATCGGCTGATAAACATATTCATATACATCAAAATCCCTATCAAAAAAAATCCCCCCCATAGCTTGTCCAGCTACCCGACTCACAAGAGGTCCGGCTCATGAGAACAACGGCTCCCCTGTGCGTTCTTCAAGTTCCATCTCCTCGAACTAGAGGAATCAAAATTAGTGGAAGGAAGCGAATCGAGGAAAATAGGGCAGCACGTACATCGAGAAAGTCGGTGGCGGTAATGAGCGCCATGTAAGACTTGACAAGGCTACCCAAGGTGCCTTGATGGTCCGCATTACCAGTGCCGCTAATCCGAGCAAATCGCTTGAAGATGCCCACCATGCCTTGTCTGTTTTCGGTGAGGAACGTGCGCGTTCGTTCCATCATCTGCTCGTTGTGAAGCCCGCGAGAGAACACCGCTGAGACAACCACCCGAAGACAGGCATCAAGCAGTTCGTAGTACTTGCGTAGAGCATCGGTGTTGTCAATATCTGCTTCCATTAGTGAAAAGATCAAGCCATGGAAGCGGAAGAACCGATGTACTTACCGATTCCAAGATCAGGGTCGGCGGCAAAGAGCTGCGACTCACGCACGGCTTGGAAGAGTCCAGTCCTCAAGACATGCGTGGCCCCAACCTTTGTTTGACACAGCTCCTGGAACAAAGACAGCAGAGATTGATAGTAAGACAATAGAAGGGGGGTATCTATTTCATTGATCTGTCAGTCATGCGATCGGCCAACGAAAGGACTCGAGCTTACCGCTTGCTTGGGTGTTCTTCAGTTCCACTGGCAAAACCCGGATCGCGTCGAGGAAAAGGCTTAGGTAGTTCGTCTGCGCTATCAATTCAACCAAAACTGGATCCGTCTGTCTATCTAAGACAGCCAAAAGATTGAGACATAGAACAGCCGAGACACGACATGTCTCCTGCCCGGCATATGCATCATCGCAAATGGCTTCGACCAGGGCATGGCCGGTTGCCTTGATGATCTGCTGGCTTTGATTCTTAATCAGGTCATGAGCCGCGTTGGATGAAACGATGCGGGCAACATAATGCCAACATATGTTGTAAAGACTCTCCCTGAGACTGACATTTCCAGTAGCCATGATCACGCCGCGCACGCAAATATGGAACATCTGGTGAAGCTTCTCATCAAGCACATCGCCACCCCTGCGCGCAGTGTTCAGGTTTGGCTTGGGAGATTCGGAGCTAGAAGACTCCAGCTTGCTAACCAATGTCTCGGTAAGTCTTGCCAACTCTAACGCCTCCGGCATATCATTCTGAATAGCGGCTTCAAGTTTGGGTAGAATGAGCTGGAGTGAGTGTAGAATGAAGGTAGTTCGTCGGCCGCCTTCGATCTCTGCAGAGGAAAGCATGGTTGTGATAAGCTCAGCCCAGGATCGAAGGGCCAAGAAGCGATTGAACGTGATCTGTCGGAGCCGGTTTGTTGCTTCTATGAACAGCATGAGACTTTCGGCCTCAGCAATAAACTGTTCCTCGTGTAAATGCCCTCTAGCGAACAATTCCTCTTTTCTCACTTGAATCAACTCCACTACCTCGGCCATATTGTATAGAACCAAGGAACGGTCTGCCTCTGGTCTCGCACACACATCAAAGTCAAGGCCCTCGAGGACAAGAAGATCAGGCATAGGTAGAGAACGTGCAATGTCTAGATCGGCAAAGTCGAAGAGATCAAACACAGAAGGATTTACTGTGGTCTCTCCTGTCTCCGACGTTGAGGTGCCGAATAGGGTGGAGATAAGTTCGGCTTGAAGAGTCGGTGCTCCAAGCTTAGCAGCCGAGCGAATCTCTATGGCGGCGTAATCGAAAAGGAAGCTTCTGAGGAGTAAAAATTCCGCGTAAGCCGAAGTCGACTCAGCTAGCCAGAATTCATCCGCAATAATTGGCAAACCATCCCATGACGTGTGAGGTCCGATTATGGGCTGAAGTGCGAGCATATTAGCGAGGAATCGGGAGCCACGCATCTCAGCAAGTGTGAAATACGACGATATCTTCGATGACCAGAGATTCTTCAGAACTTGGAACGCCATACGCTTCATCTGCATCAGCCACGGAAGAATATTGCCATCCATTGCACCAGGAAAGTCTTGCACGAACTGGATGATGGCATGCAGCAAGGACATCTTGTTGGCAAACATGCCATCAGGGGAGACGTCAAGAAGACTACCTATGCTATTGAAGCCGAGAAGGAGGTGAGCTATCGTTGGTCTATCGCTTATCGACCCAAGACAGCCGTTCAAAAGTGCTAAAAGGCTTTTCCTGATAATGTAGGCCGGGGACTTGTCGCCGGCCTCCAGTTCCCGATCATCGACTTCCATTTGATGTGTGAGAGGCCGTGCTAGGTTGTCCAAGTCTACCTCAGAGCTGAGGACCTCGACGATTTTGTTCGAGGATCGCCATTTAGACAATTCAGGGGACATGATTTTGTTCAGTTTCGGGGAGCTCGACAGCTTCTCTAACAGTGTCATGGACATGACCGTGAGTTCCTCATGTCCGGTACTGCAGTAAAGACACAGTGCAGGCACAATGGTCAAGTTGTTTAGAATGCTGTCTTCGAAGGCCGCAAGGGAAGAGTTGGCCACAGTCGTCCTATTTGTATCCGCTTGTGACCTGATCATCGGTCTGACAATGTTAAAGTAGGTTGACTGAAGGTCAAGAATCATATTCATGACATTCAAGCTTCTCAGCAAGGAGAGGACGAGCGTGGAATCGGACGATGCCCTGGCGACCTCGTTCACATCTTGTTGGGCTGTGGCAAACAGAGATTTGATGACATCCTCGTTGAACAACCATTCTGCAACTCGCGCGAAGGGGTGAAGACGAATGTATGTCACCATTGTCGAAGACTTGAAAGCAGAATCTGGTGACACTGACGGCTGACTTAAGACGGTCACCAGATTTTCGTTAAATGAATTGAGACAGCATGCCACAAATTCCAAACAATTAAGGGTCAACAACCGAGTCTGGCGCTCATTCATATCAGGGACCTTTCTTGAAAGAGCGTGGCCCATGATGAAGTCAACATATGGCTCAATGCCAGCCGTGCGGTAGGAAGAGCCGAGATTCTCCGGGAAAGGTAACGAGAGATGAAATTCGGCGGACTCAGGGGTAGGCGTAACAAGTGAGGAGACCAGAGTGACAAAAGCATTGGCTTGATCGAAACGCTCACCAATGTTCCGAAAGATTTGCTGCTCATACCATGCGAACGCATTGCTATTCACGGGAGCTTTAGCAATACCTGCAGTATTCGGGTTGGAAATCCACTGATCGATAGAGAGCCACATCTCGTTGCCATTGTGGGCCGTTCGTTCGGTCATGAGAGCTGCGAGAGCTGTGAAAACATTGGCCCTGAGATGAGTGGGCACCGATCCACTGCAAAGCATCAACAATGTGCCGACGACGTTGAAGGATGGGTGGTGAAGTAGCCAATCTCTAATAGTAGCGCTCTGTCTGCACAGATGATCCAAGAGTCTGAGGTAGCAAGTAAGCATCACAGGACTCTCGGGCTCACTCATATCAGCTGGATTCAACTTCCTCGAGCGTAGGACTGCCTGTGACGCTGGCTGCTTGTTCGTGACTCTTTCGGCGTACAACTCTAGCTCAGCGAACATCTGGGTCCAATTCATAGATGTCGACCGCTTGAACTTAGCAGAAAAAAATTTGTCCTCCTCGGAAAGAAACCGGTGGGCTGCAGTGGCATTTTCTTCGCCCACAGAGATGGAACATAGCAGTTCACAGAATGCGCTAACCCTAGGAACGGTTTGTCGCTTAGAGGCCCACTGGAGGAAGCCGTACAAATTTGAGTCAGGATCGGCCCAAAACTCCTGCGCGGCGTCAGGCCGTTGTTCGAACGCGAAAGCCATGATCATCAAGAAGGATTCAAGGTGTGTGCGAGCTTCGACTACGCCACGATGAGGCGTGGAGGTCAAGCCATCTCGAAGAGCTGTGAGGTGATCAAGCCGTTGAGAGTCTTCTTCGGTTTTCAACATGCGAACAGCATCCGGCATGTTTGCGATGCAGGCCTCAGAGAAAAGCTCGAAGCTCTCCATGAGAAGAGTCTTCAGAAACTCGGAGCACTGGTCTAGCTCGAGCATTGCTGAAGCAACCTCTTTCAGAAGCAAAGCTACCAACTCACTGCGAGCTGGATCTGCCCATTCCTCATTATTGATACCATAACAGACTGTAAGCAGGAGATCAAGTCCGCCGTCATCCAGCGCTGTCATGAACAAAGCTGTGCGCTCATCTGCGTCTTTCTCGGGTTCCACTCCCTGCACAGGCGAGGATGGAGCATCGAAATCCCAAGCGCTGAATATTGCGAGCCAGAGTGTAATGATTGCGGAATGAAAAGTGGGCAGCTTCCATTCTTGAGCGACCGTTGTAGTGACGATCTCCTTATGCAGACTTTTGGCTTCTTGATAGGAGCTCGATTTTTCAGGGGATCCGTGTTGCTCAAAGGCAGATACGATGCATGGGATATAGTGAACAACTAAACTGTCGAAGCGATCAAGGGTCCGAAGATGCTTCACGAGAACTCGAAGGTCTTCAGGGCTGGTATAAGGGCCTTTGAAAAGGTAGCTTAGAACGGCGCCAAGCGTTTCATGCTGCTGCAGTAGGCTGTTGCGCTGGAACTCTAGCAACTCCATGGTATCAGCATCTTCGATCTGACCGACAAGCGTCGCCTTCTGAGCCTGATCGCCGAGGAGCGAAAGCCACTTCTCCGCATCCACCATGGCAGTCATGCACTTTCGGGTGTATAATGAAGCATTCCGCAAAGGACCATTCTTGATTTCAACCACGTGGGCCATCATTTCTTGCATGATTATTTGGTTTGTTTCCCTTTCTACCTCGAATGATTCCTGGAGAATAAGGCGCAACGAGTCAAGCAAGAACTGCCGGCGCTGGTGAAAGCGCATGATCGCAACGTTGAGAAGGGGCCTGTCGAGTGATTGAGCCTCGACTTGCGCATCGAAGAACAAGAACGCAGCTTCGAGTTCATCGATATCCAGGGTATCCGCAAGCTGGAGTACGCCTTGTTGAAAATCCTGGTTGATGGAGTATTCGACATTGCCAATGGTTACCTTCCCTAAATCGCATTGCAGACATGATCAGCATCACATTGGCGCCAAATCAAGCGAGCAGCCTCGCCTAAGTGCGTCCCTTGAGATCCAGGAGCTAGCACATACCCGAGAGAACGGATTGTCGGCTTGCATTGTTTTTCGTGGGTTTGTCGAGGAGCTTCTTGAAGTCTTCAATGTGAGTCTCCAATTCGACTCGGAGACGCTCGATATTGACAACGAAAGCTGACGAGAGGTTTTGCAAATCCTGATTCAAGCCCCGAAGGCTTGCAACAGTATCTGTGTCCTCCATGCCTGGCAGGAAGCTTGCTCTTGCAGCAGCCAACTTATTGCGACGAGCACCAGCGAAGCGGAAGATGGGGGAGATGTGTTTGTCCGGGCCAAAAAAGGTCGGAGGACGCGACCAAAATCCCGGGCGGTCAAGAGCGGGTCCTTCTCCAACTGGCTGTTGTACTGTACCTCTATCTAATCGCCCGCCGCACGAGGACCAACAACAATTTCAGATTCACATGCGGTGTCATCGAACCATACCAGTGCAGGCACTCCCGTAGACTGTGGGATGAAGGTGGTCGCACTGCTCTGGGAGACCTCAGGTCCTCGTCATTATGGGAGAAATTACCCTCGAAGGAGCCATTGCGCTTCTGGCATCTGATAAGCTCAAGGCACGGTCAGATGGTCTAGCCGGTTGGTCACCTTTGATTACCTTGGCAGCACTTTTAATGGCAAAAGCTCTAACACTGAATAGATCTCAAACATATACTACAGCAAAACAGAAAAAGTTCTAAGTTGTACGTCAAAGTCCCATGCTGAAATGTATGTTCCATTTTTGGGAATCTTTGTGGATTGACACATACGTGTGTAACCTTATAGAAACACACTCAATGACAAAGCCTGCCACAAGCTGTTTGAGTCCTTATTTCGATATGTCTCAGTGGAAAAGTCCCTGTATACACGCGCAAGCTCGAAAGGGGCCTCTGCCTCGCGTCTAGCATCATGTGCATCCGTCCTTCGCACGGCCATTGATGTTTTCTTGCCTAATTTACGGACGAAGTCGGTCCGCGCGATAGTTGACCACGTCACGGAGACTGTATCAACTCCCGGAGCTCCTCTTGCAGAGATCCTCGGTGTGGACTACATCAAATGCTTGACTACTCTATTGAGCTTTCCTCCCCACCTTGAACACCTTGCCGGCAATGAATGGGACAAACTTCTAGAGTTTTGCCTACAAATTCTAGGGTCGCACGAGACTGACCGTCAAGAAAGTGCGCAAACCCATCGCTTGTCTACCTTAGACAGTTTTGTTGCCTCGGCCAATGGTGCCTCAACACCGTCCAGAGTGTCCTTCAGGGAAAATTCTAGACCCGACACAAGTGCAGTTACAGAAGCTGTTTTATGTATTAAGCTTCTTATTGGGTGTCCAACAGCTCCGATCCTTGAGTCAGCCGAGGAGATCCTTCAAGAGCTAACCAAGCTTCTGAGCTCGTCAAGCTTGGCTGGGAATGGCTACCAAGCCGCCTTTGATTGCATCAATAGAGTCATGATGAAGGTATTGCCTGAACAGTCAGATCTTGCTCGGACATCATTGCTCAACCTTATCCCGGTGATCAGGCGACTGTGGCCCACTAAGATTCTAGGCTTGAAGGATGAATTGATTGTGACTTCTATGCTATGTATAATTACTCTGATTGACGCAGCTCACAGAGAGCCGTCCGGATCTCTAATTCACACGATCGAAGATATGTTGGTTACTCTGCAGACAGAGTACACAAAACGGCCAGAGAAGGATATGTTGCAGTTGGACGAGCTATCCTTCCACCGTTTCACTTCGACTGAACGGCACGAATACTTCACTTGGCCTCGTCTCGACGCCCCAAGATCCGAGCATAATTGGACTATATTGTGGGTTACAGCCAAGCTGATTGAGCTATTAGAGGACATCGCTGTGCGGCTTTCTACTCCTTCTGAAGTTAAATCTTCGACGAAGAAGCGTCGCCTGACCTCGATGTTCGACGATATTATTCGACAATCCACAACTGCCTCAAATGCAAGCAGAGTCTGCGCCTTACAATTACTACCTTTTCTCCACAATTGCTACCGGAGCATTGATTCGAAAACTATGTTGCTTGAACGATTACTTCCTAGTATGCTTGACGATAACAGTGCCATTTCTATATGGACGATGGTTGCCATTGCAAGGTTCGTCAGGCATGCCGAGTACTAGAGGTAGGAAGTGACTGACGCACTAGATTGTAGTATCGCAAGCAGTCCAAATGCAGGCTCATTATCCTTGAGATCGTATTGGGAACAGGCTTGGGAACTTGCGTCTCGGGCTTCAACCTCCCAAGCAACATCCAGAGCAGCTTGCAACGTCATGCACAACATTCTTCACTTTGACCTTCTAGACTACTCTGTGGTCATCCAGTCAATCAATTCGATGCTTTCTCCTAGCAACCTGAATGGACCGTCTTCTCTGTCCGATTCATCTCTAGCACTCTGGGCTACAATCATTCGTAAGACAGCGCAGATCAACCCGGGATTAGTCACGGAAGCTTCAAGTAAGATATCGTCTTGGCTTCGCGAATCGTGGACAATAGGTTTGTCTCGGGACCATTCAAAGCTATCGCTCAATTCACTGATTTTGAACAGGGACGGTGACAGATCGTATGCATATAGCACAAGTGGCATCATTCGCTCGCCCTCTGGATATTATCAATGTGCTTCTTGCTTGTACAAACAGACGTCTTTCTTTGCCAAGAAGTCAACCTGGAGGATTTAACAGTACTGTTGCCAAAGGCTGGCAGTACTTCGTCAGCAACAAGCAGCTGTTGAATTATCTGTTTGACCTCGAAAATGTGCTAGACAGCGCGGATATATGGATTGTCCAGGATCCATTGCCGATGAAATCATATTCTCGGCCTGACCCAAATGATTGCATTATCCTTGACTTGTTGCATACAAAATCCGAGAGTCTCTTGCAGGCCTGGCAGTCACTTTCAAATGAGAAGTCACATCATATAACAACGGATACAGTGCAGATAATTGTGTCCTTCTGTGTCGCTGTTACCCTGTACACGGAATGTCTACCAGAGCAAGTGGGAGAGCGAACGGCCTCTTTGCACAAAAATAGTCAGCTACTGTGGGAAAGTCTATGCTCATTCATGAAAACCCGAGAATCAGTATTTGTGAACGCTTGTCTAGCAATCCTGTCGCCATACCTGACACCGGAGAATTTACTCTCTGCTCCCAAGTCAGTTGTGTCGAATGCTCTGTGCGGCTTGTTAGGTCCCCTGGCGGAAATCCTAGAAGAATCCCGACAACGACAGAGAGAAATATTGAGTTCTCGCGGTGAAGAACCCATGGATTTGGACGATCCAATGCTAACTGACTATGACCAGTTGGCAGAGGTCACAGGCATACTGAACAATAACCGAGAAGCACTTCCCTTGCTCCAAGATGGTGCCACATTTCAACGCTGTCTTACTGTTCAAGTGTCTTGCTTCCAGAAGATATATGTCTACTTGGCCTCTCCTGATCAGCTGTCCAGCGAGGAGGACATTGTTAGGTATTTGACTAGTCTTGACGAGATTGACATTTTGTCTGCTCGGGATTTCCTCCCCTATGTCTATCAGGCCAGTGCTAGCCTAAGCCGCGAATCGTTGCTAAACATACTCGAGGATCTCGCTGAGAAGTGCCTCCAGTCCTACGGATTAGAACGTTGCGAAAACTCTCACCTTGTTTGTCTCCGTATGATGCAAAGCTTTGTCAAATCATGGACTGGGCAAGAGAAAGACCACTTCTCTGATTCGGCGACTGACATATACACATGGTTTGTGGATATACTTCTTGCAAAAAAAAGAGCTTCTCCCTCAGTTCTCATTGCGATGACGGAGCTTCTGGGAGAGATTCTTGTCCACAATTCTGCCTATACAAGCGGCCCAGCAAGCCCCTCTCCCCGTACCTGTCTCTTCACCATACTCCGGCAAGGAGACGCTGCCGTGAAGTTCAGGGCTGGCGAATTGATCCCTCAACTTTTCGGCAATTTCCCTCTCACCAACCACGATGCCATATTCAGTGATGTGTTGAGCAGCCTGCCTCGAGACCCGGACTGGATTGAAGGGATCGCTCTTCGACTTCTCATTTTGGCTCGACTTGCATCTGTGTGGCACACACTACTCCGCAGGAGTATCTATCACATGTTCGAAACTCCTGCTCATGTTCCACTCTCACTACGGTATGCCGAGAAGTGCATGAAAGAGGTTGCAGACATACTTGGGCTCAAAGATGCTAAAGAGCTCTTTCGCCTTTTTTGCTCCCAAATTATCTACACATGGACAGAAGGCCAGTCCTTAACCTCATTACCTTATAGTGTCTTCGGATATGCCAGCACCAAAGATATGTTGCTTGATGTGCAAGATGAGGCTGTCGGTCAGGTCATGATGCGTTGGAATGAGCATGAGGCGGAAGAGCTTGCGGCTTGTACTGGCTTACCGTTCGTTGAACTTGTAGCCGTGTCTTTCTATCAAGCAGAGGCTTACAGCATTGCTCGCGATATCAGTATTCCTCCTAGCCAAGGAAGTCAGCCAAAGGGCGTGGAGAACCAACTGAAGAGGATGCTGGGTGCAGACAGATTCATATCATTGGTTGAAAGGCAGTTTCCTCAAATTATAGCAACCTTTTTTAAAACACTTGATCAATACGACCAAGTCGAAAGAGCGCTTCAAAGGCAGAGCAACTTTCGCGAGGCCCATGATATTCTGAGATCTATCACTGGTAAGAGCTGCTCAAGCACCGTGTTACCTGCAAACCAGCAGCCGTCGTTCAGGGCTCGTTATCTCATCGATGAGCTTGATTTCATTTGCAAGCGTAGTGGATACGAGCTAGCAACCATCTGGACACCTGCTCTAGCAACCTTTACTTGTCGCGCACTGTTGGAATTCATCCACCCAGCCCTTGGCTCCCTTCACGCTTGCTCTGTCATTCGAAAAGTCAGGATCCTCATCAGTGTTGCCGGCCCTGTCATGCTGCGGGATTATCCGTTTGAAATGATCATCCACGCACTTCGGCCTTATCTGGTTGATCTATTCTGCGCAGAAGATGCACTCGGAATCTTTTGGTACATGCTGGACGCAGGAAAGGGCTATCTGAGCGAGTGTCCCGGTCTTATGGCCGGAATAGCGGTTACAACTTTGCTCTCGTTGAGAAGATTCGTTGCATCACCACCGACAGAACCGACACAAGAGGATCTCCTGCGACGGGTAATGGCTAAAGTGGAAGAATTTCTTGAGTGGTTCGAAGCAGCTCTGGACTCTTACGAGTCCTCCGCTATGAGTGCCGAGAAGTCTGAACTATTCAGGCTATTGGTGAGGTCATGCTCAGGAGCGACTACAAGCGAAAGAGGAGCACAAAGCGAAGCTGAGCATAATTTGTTACTGCATGTCCTTGGCGACCAAAGTTCTCGGAATAGTCTTCTCAGCAGACCTGTCTCAGATCATGTTGTATCGTTGTTGTGCGCCGAGAATGAGCTTCCGCGAGACCATAATCCCCATCTTGATCAGACAGAAAGTGATGAGGTGGCAATTGCAAGCGCTGTAACGGTTTGTCAGACGCTGGAAAGGTTCAATTGCCGGGATGAATACAAGATTTGGGCTGCTAAAGTGATTGGAAAAGCGTTTGCCGCCACAGGCAGTATCAGCGATTCTCTATCTAGAGAACAGGAACCCACCTTGTTCGAAACACTGCAGCCCCGCGCAATCCTGGACTCAAATCACCGCTCAAGAATCAGTATCCTGACACAGCTTTGTAATATGCTGCAAAATAGCAGTCATGCCGAGGTGGGCCTTGTCGAACGTACGATGCAATCGATCGTCAGCAACCTAAGCAACTTCCCTGAGCTTGGCGATTGCCGCAACGCTATATCCCCTTCCCTTCTCAGCGCCTTGACATGGGACCCCTACCACTGTCCCAGTATCCCTACGCGGTTATCGAAAGCCGGCACAGGCCACGGGTTCGGATGGGACCCCAGCGTCTCTGCAAATGACTTTGCGAAAGATGTCGGGCTCTTCTTGTCTAAAGCTGCTTCCGAAGACCCGGTTATTGGACCATTATGCACTCTTCTGAACGTCATGCCATACCTAGCAGTGCAGATTCTGCCACAGATTCTTCATGAGGTTCTGCTGGCAGACCTGCATGGCGACGTGGACATTCGTTACACGATCTCCGAGATTTTCAAGAAGGTGTTACGGCAGGTCAACGATAGCACCATACCTCACGCGCGGCTCGTCATAAACTGCATTCTCTATCTCCGAAACCAGCCAAGGCCAGATGAGTCGACCATTGTGGAGCGCGATGAATGGCTCGATATTAACTTTGCCGAGGCGTCCTCAGCAGCCAGTCGATGCTTCTTGCCGAAGACGGGACTTCTTTTTCTTGAGATTTACACTTCGCGAATGAGTTCCACATCTCGTCGTTCATCGCTTGCCAAGTACGAGGCTCCTCCAGACGTCCTGCACGCCATATATCAGGAAATAGACGATCCAGATATCTTCTATGGCATTCAGCAGGACTCGTCTCTAGCAGCTGTTATGAAAAAGCTCGAACACGAAAGCTCTGGCCTCAAGAACTTATTGTTCCAGAGCGCACGATATGACAGTGAGATACAGATGAGTGAAACAGCGAATGTCCACAGTGTCCTGAAGGCACTTCATTCGACGAATCTTCAGGGTATTGCAAACTCCGTTTTTGTGGCTTCCGGAAACTCGAAGGACACTTCATTGTCTCTCGATAGCATGCTTCAGACAGCTACCAGTCTGCGACAGTGGGATATTCCTATTTCGCCTTTGCATGCATCCCCGTCTGGGGCAGTCTTTCGGACCTTTCAGAGTCTCAGCACGTCGAGAACCCTAGCTGATATCTCCAATTCCGTCAATGAGTGCCTGCTGAGCAGCTTGGAATTGTTGAACAGCAGCAGTCGGTCAGTAGGCGACTTGAGAACTGCTATGAGGGTCTTGGGGATCATGACAGAAATCAGTGACGTTCTAAGTGCAAAATCGACGGATGAGATCAACGAGGAGTGGCAGAAGATAGCATCCAGAAACTCTTGGTTGAAAAGAACCAGGTGAGTATCAGAACACCTCTCTTTCACGTGCATACAAACTTGTTTACTGAGCAAAAATAGTGCGGACGAGGTTGTGGAGATCTTGATCTGTCATGAGGCGCTTTTCTCTACGATCAGGCAAAAGGACATCCTCAAGTCTGCAATCAACCTCCAAGACTCAGACGCGCTGTTACTGGAAATCAAGGTTCTTCGCCAGTCGCTTGAGGTTGCGCAGAGCCACGATATCTCTCAAGCTTCGCTAAAGATTGCGTTTTGTCTTCAGAAGCTTGCATCCCAGAGCGCGCTGCTGGGAATAGATACTGAAGGAGCGGCAAAGTTCGATCTAGCCAATGTCCTATGGGATCAGGGCGAAATGGCTGCATCCATCAGAATGCTGCGACAACTCAAGGATCGAAACGATCTACACAAGCAAGCAGTCCCCATGAGCCGTGCTGAACTTCTCGTGACTTTAGTAAGTTGAACCCAAATTCTTGTCGCTTTCATCTGTAACGTCAAGGCCGGTGCTGACTTTCTCAGGGTCACCGCACTGCAGAAGCGCGATTGGAGAAGCCAGAAACTATCATACAGGACTACATGTCGGTAGCAGTCAAGGAACTTAAACACCGCTCACGGGGAGAAGATGCTGGTCGAGTCTATCACGGGTTTGCAATGTTTTGTGACCAGCAATTACAGAACCCTGACGGGTTGGAGGATTTCAGGCGTGTCGAACAACTTCGCAACCGCAAAGAACAAGAAGTTATCGCGTTGGAAGAAATGTTGACAGCGGCCTCAGGCAGAGAGAAAGAAGCGCTCAAGTTTCACCGGGCGAAGACCAAGCAATGGTTTGATCTCGATGATCGCGAGTACCAACGTCTCTTGCGCAGTCGGGAAGCTTTCCTTCAGCAGTGTCTCGAGAATTACCTGCTGTGCTTGAGAGAGAGCGAATCGTACAATAACGATGCTCTGCGTTTCTGCGCGTTGTGGCTTGACAAATCCGATAGTCCGATTGCGAACATGGCTGTGTCGAAATACCTTCACCAAGTCCCTAGCCGCAAATTTGCCTCTCTGATGAATCAGTTGACGTCCCGCCTTCTAGATATTTCCGATGAGTTTCAAAAGATGCTCTTTGCATTGATATATCGCATTTGCGTCGAACATCCATTCCATGGTATGTATCAAATTTTTGCAAGCAGCAAATCGAAGGGCGGCAAGGATGAATTAGCCCTATCTCGCTACAGGGCAGCCAACAAGCTGGTCGACGGCCTCAAAAACGACAAACGCATGGGAACGACGTGGGTGAACGTGCATAATGCAAACATTAGCTACGTGCGGTTTGCAATCGACAAACCAGACGATAAGTTAAAGAGTGGTGCCAAGGTCCCGTTGAAAAAATTGTCCACTGGCCAACGTCTCGAACGAGATGCATCTGAATTAAAACTTCCACCCCCAACGATGAGAATTGAGATCCGCCTTGACTGCGACTATAGCGATGTACCAAGGCTTCAGGGCTACCAGCCCGATTTCACCATCGCTTCCGGTGTCAGTGCCCCGAAGATTGTCACGGCGATTGCTAGCAACGGGCGACGATACAAGCAACTGGTAAGCTTTAGTATTGGACTGGTCTTCTTCGCCATGCTGACATTTATCCAAGTTCAAAGGAGGAAATGATGACCTGCGGCAGGATGCTATCATGGAACAGGTTTTCGAGCAAGTCAGCAGCCTCCTCAAAGATCACCAAGCCACTCGGCAACGAAACCTGGGAATCCGGACCTATAAGGTGCTGCCTCTCACATCCAACGCTGGAATAATTGAGTTTGTTCCCCATACAATCCCGCTTCACGACTATTTGATGCCGGCACATCAGAAATACTTCCCCAAGGACATGAAACCGAACGTATGCCGTAAACATATCAGCGATGTTCAAACACGGTCATTCGAGCAGAGAGTACGCACCTTCCGCCAAGTGACGGAGCATTTCCACCCTGTGATGCGATTCTTCTTCATGGAGAAGTTCAACAACCCGGACGACTGGTTCAGCAAGAGGCTGGCATACACCCGGAGCACTGCGGCGATCTCGATTCTAGGTCATGTGCTGGGCCTGGGCGACCGACACGGCCATAACATTCTACTGGACGAGCGAACTGGTGAGGTCGTTCATATCGATCTAGGCGTTGCGTTTGAACAAGGCCGAGTCCTCCCAGTCCCCGAAGTTGTTCCCTTTCGCCTTACACGCGACCTGGTTGATGGGATGGGCATCAGCAAGACCGAAGGGGTTTTTAGGCGCTGTTGCGAGTTTACACTTGATGCCCTGCGGCAGGAGTCGTACAGCATTATGACGATTCTGGATGTGCTTCGATACGATCCGCTCTACAGCTGGACAGTGTCACCGCTGCGGCTGAAGAAAATGCAAGACGCGCAGGATGCGGCTGATGAAGATGGGCCTCCGGTCATCACGGGCAATATGGATCAGCGTTCTGCCAACGAGCCGAGTGAAGCAGACCGTGCACTCACCGTAGTAGCCAAGAAGCTGGGCAAGACATTGAGCGTGACGGCCACTGTGAATGAACTTATCCAGCAGGCTACCGATGAAAAGAATCTCGCTGTACTATACTGTGGTAAGTCTGGCAAAAGTCCTCATTACACTTGTGGACATACGCTGACAGGTCCCCCTCCTGCACTCTAGGTTGGGCCGCTTATGCTTGAGTCAATTGGTATTCTGATCTGATTCTGATGAATCGTTATAAAACGAGCCACAATATGTTAAATATATTTCATGACTTTCACGATTCTAAGTAGAAAAATGATTTGTTAGTTGATATCGCGCTGTTTGTATAGCTTGAGCCCATCATATTATATATCTGACATCGTTCAAACAATGTAAAACAGTCACCTTATCATAGTCATAATCAGCCATCAAGACCCTTAAAAATAATAAAAAGGCCAGTCAAAGATTGATGCGGTCGAGGAGTTGTTGTCGTCAACTTGTGTTGAACCGTGGTTGCCTCGGCTTTGTTTATCGCCGTGCCTGCCGGATTCTTGTTTTTGGATTTCATCCTCCCTGCATTCATTCCATCGCCACCTCACCGGCTATTCAGACAATGTCTCTGAATACACCAGCGACTTACAAGCTTCAAGTTGCACGGTCTCTTGCATGAACAGTCCGAATATTCAGTCAGCGCACGGATCTCTTGGCAGTTGTAACTACCAACCCAGCCCAGCATCGAATAGTGATTGCTGTACTAATCATGCTTTCGTGGCTTCTTCGGAAGGAATCATAATGTCGATTTGAACACGGTTTCAGATCACATACACAATAGCTGAAAGCCACTTGCTCCACGCCATCAAATAATAAATCTTGCGCTCATGGCGACGCCCACGGTGCCCAACCGGGGCTTGGTGGTGTTTTCTGGAGGAAGTGCCGCCAACAATCTAGTTGATGTCTTCAACTCGGTGCGCGAGACCAAGGATTGTCCGCTGAGCTATATTATCCCCATCAGCGACAACGGTGGCTCTTCTTCCGAGCTGATTCGGATCTTTGGTGGCCCTGGAATCGGCGATGTACGCAGTCAGTTCAAGCCCTCTTCACCTCCCCTGCCTTTCGGCGTGACCTTTTTTCCCTAACCATCGAAAAACAGGTAGATTAGTCCGTCTGATCCCAGAATCGCCGCCTCACTCAGAGCGCGCGGCGATCAAAACCCTCTTCAACCACCGCCTTCCAGCGGACGCAGTGCAGGCCCACGCCGAATGGCACTCGATCGTGGACGGCACCTCCGAGATCTGGAAGCTGATCACGCCGGCCAAAAAGGAGCTGATCCGCTCGTTCTTCAACCTCCTGAACCTGGAGATCCTCAAGCGCGCGCGACCCCCGTCCTCCACCTTCGACTTCACCTCCGCCAGCGTCGGCAACCTGTTCCTGACGGGCGCGCGCCTGTTCAGCGGCAGCTTTGAAAGCGCCATCTACCTGCTGGGCAGCATCTGCGGAGTGCCCTCGGACCTGGTGCGGGTGATCCCGGCGATCAACTCCAACTTCTCGCACCACATCTCCGCGTCGCTGGCGGACGGGACCGTGATCGTGGGCCAGAACAGCATCTCGCATCCCAGCGAGGCGACGGCGCTGCGGCCGGGCTCGCGGCGGCCCAGCCTCCTCCTCGCCGACGGCGGCGAATGCCTGGAGGAGGCGGACGACTCGGGCGCCTTCTCCTACGAGGACGACCACCCGCCGGGCTCGCTGCCCACCCTCCGCAACAAGAACATCTCCTTCAGCAAGTCTGACAACGAGGACCTGCCCTCCCGCATCACCCGCATCTGGTACATCAACCCCTACGGCCAGGAGATCCGGCCCCCGGCCAACCCGCGCGTCATCGAGGCCCTGCGCGACGCCCAGGCCATCGTCTACAGCATCGGCTCCCTGTACACCTCGCTGATCCCCTCGCTCATCCTCCGCGGCGTCGGCCACGCCATCGCCACCGGTCCCGCCCGCCACAAGATCCTCATCCTGAACGGCTCCCTCGACCGCGAGACCGGACCCCCCGCCGCCCCCTTCTCGGCCGCCGACTTCGTCGAAGCCATCACCCGCGCCGGCGAGGAGAGCCGCGGCCGCGCCGTGTTGGACGCAACCCAACAACCGCTGAGTGACCAGCCCCTGCCGTACACCGCCTACGTCACCCATGTCCTGCACCTGGAAGGGCCCGGCACCCCTGCGGTGGACAAGTACCGTCTCGCCGCCATGGGCATCGAGACCCTCCGGCTCTACGGGCGCAAGATCACCAGCCCCGGCGGCCCCGACGGGGAGGAGGTCGCCGTGGGGATGAAGTACGACGCGACCGCCTTGATCCAGGCCCTGGAGGTGGTTCTCGGAAGGAAAGGCGACGCCATGCTGCGCGGAGGGGAGAATAATGGGCTGAGTAGGAGGAATACCCTAGACCCCGGGAGGAAGAAGGCGTGAGAGATGGAATGTCTTTGCATCGTATTACCGTTATCGTACAAGAGTAGAGCTTAGCTCCTCAAAGATCATTGCTCCTAAATAATCTCATTCATCTAATCATGTTAAGCTTTACATGCAATCTTATCAAAGACCAAGAACGTAGACATCAGCACGAGTTCCTTCTACTCATATAATCTTGCACAGAAAAAAGATCTTTCTGATTTTGAATTTTTGATTTTTATTCAGATACTTCACATCAAAATTGCACCGCCCCCAATTAAAACACCGATGTAAGTCCAGCGGATATATGTCGTCCACATTTGGAAGCAGGCAAAAGGAGAAGAAAAAAACGTCCCGCCAGAATGCAACATCACCTTTTGACGCCCTTCCCAATGCTTTTTTTGCAATACAAAAGATTTTTCCAGCACACATAATACATGTCAGAAGAAGAGAGTGAGAGAGATCGGATGGGACATGAGGTTGAGGTGGTAGCTTGGGAGTCAGTCTGTCGATCAACAAGAAGACAAGCTTTATTATATATACAGGAGAAGGACCCAAAAGGGTTGAGGAAGGGTTGAGGAGTCAAGAAGAGCCATGATCACGCGCGGGCGGAATGTCGGGGTTTCCAGTTCTGGCGATTGAAACTGACGTGGGGAGACCTGCTCCCTTGCTGCGAGAAGCCGCTGCCCCGGTAGCCCGGCGTGTAGATGGTCGAGCCGACGTCCATCAGGATGGCCTTTTGGGGCTCCGCTGCTGGAAGTGCGGTGGTGCGGGGGCGGCCGCGGCCCTGGCTGGTGCCGGCGGCGGGGGACTGAGTGGCTGCCGCTGCCGCTGCTGCAGCCATCGCGGTTTTCTCTTTGGTGAGCTCCTTGACGATCTCTCGGAGTTCCGCGTCGTCCTTGGTGATTTGGGCCCGGATGAAGGATGGGTGGTTGGAATCGGGCAGCGCGGACATGACCGTCGGGCGTGGTTTGTAGGCGTACTTCTCGGGGGTCGGGGGGATGCTGGGCTCGATGGAAGGATCCAGCCGCGCTTGCTCGCTCTTGTCCAGGAGTTTGACGATGTCTAAGCTTTCGCCGTGCGGGATCTTGTGCGGATGGGATGGGGTTACGCAGTCCATGTCCACTTCTTTGCGGAGGACGTGGTCGATGTCGACGGCGGAGAAGTAGGCGCAAGATTGGGGGAGGTCGTGGATCCCAACTTGCTCCGAGAACATAGCACGGGTCCAAACGTTCGCCACTTGTAGCGCAAGGGCCGCACGGTATCTATCTTCATCTTTGACGAGATATCGGATTTCATCGTGCACGGTGATCGCTAGTCGAGCAGCGATGTTGAAGCGCCGGATGAGATAGTCCATGGCGACGATCAGCAGATGCAGATAATCAACGCCGGAGGACTGAATGGCCCAGTTGATTCTTGACGTCATGAAGCTGCCCTTGTTGATGAAGCGCCGCATCAATGCCTCCGTGATACCTGCTCCCAGCGTCGGGGTTCTCGGTCTTTCTTGCTCAGCGAACTCCTCCAGCTTGTTGAACACGAATGACTCGGTGCCACCTCTCCAGAACGGAGTATCACTGATAAGGCGCCGGGTCGTCCGAGTGCCCTTGGTCTCTTTGTACAGCTTACTCGCTACCTCCTGTGTTTCCTTCTCGTTCATCGATGGGTTGAACTGTCTCAGCAGAGTAGCCGCGAACTTCACTCCGGCTCCGTAGATACGTCCATAGTTGAAAACCTTGGCGTCGTTGCGAGAAATGCCTAGGATCGAAGCGGTACGCGAGTGCATATCCGTCCCGGCAGCTTTGGAACCTTCCAGCGTCATGAAGCCGATGGCATTTCCACCGTGAATCTGGAACTGAGCATCTCCGATGAGACTCGCAATCCACAACTCTTGTGAGTCCACGTCGGCACCGACAAAAGAATAGCCCGGTGGAGCTTTGATCATGGCCTTCAGCTCAGAGCCAACGCGGTTGCCTTTCGCATTACTTGCAGTAAGCCAGGTATTTTCAACGGCTCTTCGTGTGATAGTACCCATGGGGATAATCTGGGGAAGAATGAAACCTAGACGAGTCTTATCTGTCTTGGTTGGTTTCACATCTCGCACCTGATCTTGGTAAACCACCAATTGACCCGTAATGCGATCACGAGCGCTGATCCAATATGAGCAGGATGCATTCATTTCCAAAGCCTCCTTAGCGAGGGCATACTGGGATGAAAGAGTTCCACGTTCAAAATACTGCATGTAGCCTTTCGCTAAGGGATTCACACATCGTGCTGTGGGCCCGTCTTTATGTGGCAGCTTAAAGTAAGCATGCTTCCGGTCATTTTTGAGCTCGAGGATCTTCTCCTCCGACATGTCACAAATCACCACTGGCTGATTGTCGTACTTCTTGGCATGTTCGCGAGGAACCTTGAAAGTCCATCCGTGCTTGTCAGACCAAGTCAAAGGGTATCCATCCCACGACAGCTTGAGAAGAATCGGGGCAATTCGCGTCCGGACACTGAGGTTGATGTCTGCATCAATCTTGGGGAAAAGATCTTTGTACCACTTAGGCATGCCCGGCTTTTTTTGCCTAGCGGCTGGCCGCGGAGGATCGTTCTTCTTCTTTCCCTTGACCATTTTGATTTCCTGGCCAGACCAGTCCAGCTGCCGTAACCATGGATCATTTGTAAATGTCTCGGGAGAGTCTTTAACTTTTAGAGCTTCATTGCACAGCTCGACCATTTTCTTTTGGACGTCCTCCAGTCGTTGATGGTATGTCGCCTCCGCGTTGACGAGATATTCCTGCCAAGTCTGATTGACGGGCAATATTACCGACGAGAGATGCCTTAGAGCCCCGAAGCTAACGGGGTGCGGACAGACCTTAAGGAAATTCGGGAAGACCTTCTTGTAGACACGATGGGTGATTGCAACATCTGCTGCACAATAGTCGAGTAATTCCTCCAGCTTCTCCACAATCTCCTCCCTGTTAAGCTCGCCAAAGTAGTCTCGTTGTGACTTGTCAATCGTAACATCACAATGAAACTTGGCCACATCTCGAAGCGAGTTCACCGAACTTCTTCCGATCCAGAGTTCCTCCTCCTCTTCGCTGAGCATTTTGTTTTCGAGTAAGGCTGCCAACTCCACAGAGTTGCTCTCATTGGTGATCTTGTCCCGAAGATCTTTATTTTTCTTGTGACGCATCCAGGTTGGTCTCTGCTGTGAACACATCCCGTTGACTGCAACGTGTAGAGACATTGTATCGAGGAAGAAATTGCGAGTCTGGCCCATGTCGTATTCTTCAAGCACGCGAGCTCTATCATAGCCGATGTTATGTCCCACAATGATACGTGACTTTGATGGGTCTCCGAGAGGTACCAGTTGAATCTCATTCTCCGTCTCGCCCAGCAGCCAAGGCGAAATCCACGCATACCAAGCCGTAGGACTAACTGCGCACGCCATGACCGCAAAAGAATGTACTTTGTACAGTACTTCGGTGTCGAAGGTCAGAATCGATTCGTTGGGTGCATCCACGGCTTCCCAGGAGCCGTCGGAATTATACTTCGTCCATCCGCTGCGGTTCACCCATTTGCGTGGCTTTTCTGGCGAGTTGACAGTGATATATTCCTTCGCAAGCGATAGGTACGGTTCTGAGCAGTCCATTCCTAGCTTGAAAAAGTGTTCATCTAGCGATTGTCCTTGGAGGGTTGGCATATCGAAGGCAACGGGCTCGGTGGCATCCTGGGACTTTCCGAGCAAATCATGCCTGGATAGATGTTCTTTTGCTAAGGCGACAAGGTTTGGGTCGGGAGGATCTGATCTCGTGGGGAATACTTGAGAATATACATGGTCGCTCAGCTGTTGAACTCCAATCTCGTTAAACCTAGCCAGAGCAGGGACTGCGCCATTAGTACTTAATTTCTGACACATTTATAGATCCGAGCTATGAGTTACCGGAAAGTGAGCCCTGATCCGCGCTCTTCCTACCAGACTCATTGGTGGTGGATTGAGTAGCGAGGTATCTTGATATTTGTACTGTCCCTTTGCGAGGGATGCGAGACGAACGCAATCTCTGCGAAAAAAAGATAGCTGCATCCCTGCGACAGGGAGCGCAGGGGATACTCCAGAGCATGATGTCAAGCGGATAAAGTAATATAGATCAGTCCATGGTATGACGATTTGAGATGTCGCAGCCGATGCTGCGCAATGAAGAGTGCGACCGAGCTTTGGGGATTGGAATCTTTTGGCTCACAAGGAGGGCCGGGCGATCGTCTTTTCTTTCCTATTGGGCTATTTCGGCGTCATGATGAGAAATACTGGAATATCGATGTTCCGTAACTTCGACCGCCTTCCTATCAAAGGTAGCAACCGCTTATCGCCAACCGCGATAAGATCAGTGGCAGCAGATCTTCTCCGCCACGCTTGACTGAGACGATTCAGTCTGCCTTCACTCTCTTGATTTGTGTTCTAGAAACTAAAGTCTTGACCATGGATATCCGCCGTTACTCCTTAGACTCGTCACCAACAAGCCCAAGTGATCATCCGACGGAGTTCCCAGACCCCAAGCGACGCCGCCTAGCCCCTCCCTTCCAGCTTGACGGACAGTCAAGTGAGGCGGCATCTATCGACTTGACCGAGACCGAGGAGATGTCGGAAATCTCGAAAACACAGGCGAAGCAGCGGGCAGATGCCATTCTCGCACAGCAGTCACTTGAGAATAATGCTGAATCAATCTTTGCTGCTTACAAGTGCCCCGTGTGTATGGACACTCCCGTAGATGCTACCAGTACTGTGTGTGGTATGGCCTTGGATTCCAGTGTCAACTCCAGATTGGCGGGGGCGAACGCTTACAATTCAATCTAACTTTGCATAGGACATCTTTTTTGTCACAAATGCATCACCGATACCCTAAAGTTCAGCGAAGAACGGTCAGACTCTACTAGTAAATCGCCGAAAGGCACTTGCCCGGTGTGCCGGAAGCCTTTGTCACGAAACGACGTCGCAGGCCCGAAACGACATTTAATACCTCTGCAGATAAAGCTGCTGCGGCGTAAGAGAAACACAGGGAACACTTCGGCTGCATGAGGGAGCTTTTGCTCGGCGAGTAACCAGGGCGGAGTATGAAACTCCCGGCATGTTCTCAGGGCGGAGTATCATACTGCGCAGACCTTGCGATCTCGCCACCGAACTTGATAATGAATACTATCTGACGACTACCGACGTTGCTACGCTACGACGTGTCATGGTGCAATGAGCAGGGGCTGCCGTGGCTGTACACAGTAGCGGCGACCACAACCTTCTGACACCAAAGGAGCCCAGATTAGGGCGATCGGAGCCTCTCTCACAGCATACAATGATGATATCTCTCCATGACGCTGTTGCAATGAAACCTACAAATGGAGTTTGAGCTTTGGCAATCTCGTTGAGTGTGCGAGACGCTCAGGCAGGGGTCTCAACGATGAGCACTATGATTCTGACTTACAAAATGCGAGAGAGGCCCCTCGTTAGATAATCGAGGAGACGGGAATCGCTCTAGAGCCTTGCGTTGTTTTCTAGCGGGCTGTCAAGTGGTGGAACATTACAGTACAGAAAGAAGCCAAGAGATATGCTCACTGTAGCCAAGAGAAATTGCATGGACCTTGCAAGGTTTAAATCTTTACTTAGTTGATGTTGACGGACTACGCTTCTTTATCTATTCTTCTTAGTCTTCTTCGTGCTATAGTCCCAACTGACTTCACTGTAAAAGTGAGTGTTCAAATTAAGCCTGAAGAATGTATCGTCCGCGGAATGGTATGACCGAGTCGACGTCATTTCCCCGCGGTGATGCGGCATCCCCTTTACGGGCGGCATCTTCGTGCAAATGCCCCGTGCACCTGCCGCACACCATCACTACAAATCCTACAAATCTCCGAGATTTCCAGGCTTTGAAGGATTCCGACAACCATCATCTCAGGCTGATCAACTTATGGCATACTCTGTTCTCTGTGTCTCAAAACTACCCTGGATGTTGAATCCATGTTCAATGCAGAACTTCTCCACTGACCCAAGCCCACGCAGCCAGGCCGTAATCTGGATGCCATGAGTGTCCATTCCTTTGACCATGCGCAGACCGCAGAATTACCATCCACCTCTCACCAGGTAGAAGACATCGAAGCCAACCCACGTCCTCAGGATCCACCGATCTCGCCAACCACGCGGGCGCCCCCGTCTCCGGACGCGTTTACCACGGCTGCGAGGCTCAACTCGCGGGACACTGCCAGGATTCGCAGGCGGCGTTCAACCACCGCGCGCTCATACTATCGCGAAGATGGCGCCCATGACCAGAACTGGCAACCTGGCGAGGAGCCGGGCATTGACCCAAATCAGCCACTGCCGGCCTACAATGCCGAGTGGATGGCTGCAACCGCCGCCGACCTGTACAAACGCTGTGAGATCTCCGTCGTGGACTTTTCGCAACATGAGATGCGCCAGTACATCCTCGACAACGATACTCTAGAACCTTTCCTTGCGCGCGAGAGGGAGCCCTGGGTGCAGTGTCGGTGGATCAACGTTAACGGGCTGAGCTGGGATGTGATTCGAATTCTCGGCAACCACAAATGCCTGCATCGGCTTGCCATCGAGGATCTGATCAACGAGACTAACCGCACCAAAGTGGACTGGTACTCGGATCATGCGTACATCGTTCTCAAGTTGCAGAAGCTGATCAAGCTGAAAGATGATGAGGAGGATAGTGATTCGGATGATAGCAGCGACGGCGGACACGGCCCATGGACGAACGATCGCAAGAGCTCCACGGCCAGCACAATTTCACTAAAACGGCCCACTAAACGCACAGTGATCCTGGAGGCTTTGAAGGATATCTTTAGATCTAAGTCATCCGCTCGAGATGGTTCAGGTAGACGTACGTCCAGTGGGCTAGGCAAGGCTGCCTCTAAAGTGTCCGGCCTGAGTGACCTGGAGAATGAACTCCCACCTCGCAGCATTCAGCGGCTTCGTGGCGGCCCAAACGAAGAGCGTATCGCCTTCATGGAACGGCACGCCATCCTGGCTGCGAAGCGGTTGTGTGTTATTCTCGAACAGGTGTCTATTTTCCTTCACTCAGACAACACCGTGACATCGTTCTTCGAGAACAGTGCAGACGATATCGAAGCCCCGATTGTGAGGCGACTCAGCTCCCCGGAGACTATCTTACGTCAGTCGTGCGACGCTAGTATGATTGTGCAGGCGATACTAGACGCTATCATTGATCTTGCCATACCTGTGACGACCGCCTACCAGGATGCCATAGGTGACCTGGAACTGGAAGTCCTGACCGACCCTGACGTTGATCAGTCGAAGAGTCTCTACGTCCTCACATCCGAGATTGCTATTCTGCGGAACTTCATGCAACCCATCGCTACGATAATCAACGCACTGCGAGACCACCGTTCGGAACCTATTCATACGCCTGGCCTAGGAGCGTTCAAAAACCTTGGTACGAGTAGCCCTGCAGGCGACGGGACGCCATTCATCGGGACCGCCACGCCAAATCTGAAAAGTCTAGGTGGTTCGAGCGTATCGATTAGTCCTCTATGCCACACCTATCTGGGTGATGCACTGGATCACTGTATCACGATTGTCGAAGGCTACGACCAAATGCGAAGGGCTGCCGATAACATGATTGATCTAATCTTCAACACCATCGGTGAGTTTTAACACACGGCGTTGGGTTTGAGCGCGAGCTAATATTTTGCAGGTGCATATCAGAACGAGAGCATGAAGCAACTCACATTGGTGACGTGTTTCTACCTTCCTCTGACTTTCTTGACGGTATGCTGGAGCAAGTGGCTGCCACGAGCTTTTCTTTACTGATCCCTACCTGTAGGGCTACTTCGGAATGAACTTTGATGACTTCTCTGGCATTCATCACAGCGATTCGTGCGTTCATCCAGTCCAAAATCCCCGTAACCTCGACACTAACGTCAACGCCTAGATATTTCTGGATGATCGCCGTGCCGTTCGTTTTTGCGACCACCATGTTTCTGATGTAAGATTGTCTCTTCCCTGATCTCCCCAAGAGCAATTTTAATGGCTTCTCCAGGCGCGACAAACTCCAGCGCTACGTGGTTTCGCTCGCGCAGAAACGACTCATCACCAGCTCCAGAAAGAGGCGACAGAGGAAGAAGGCCACGGAAAAGACCTGACCCCTTGGCATTAGAGTTGAATTCTTCCATTTTGTTTCTCGGATACCCATGGTGCAACTAGAATAACTACGTTGCAAAGATTCCTTAATTATATAGATGAACCCCAGGTGTTACATAGCATGGCCCAACATCATCAAGCTCACACGATTACGTACGGGGCAGTAAATGGTGCAAGACAAACAATGATAGCACATATATTACATAGACTACCTGTCAGGACCTGACTGACGGCTGTACGATCCGATCCCATCACAACGCCTTGCGCTTGAAAGCCCAGTAAGCCTTCCACGGCAACGTCCAATCCGAGCGCAGCAGCTCCGGGCGGAAGATGTCGAAGTCGAAACTCTCGAGCCGGGCCAACCACAGCCGCGTGGGGATGGCCGGCATCAAGACGCCGAACGCGCGGTTGACCTCCTCTAAGGGCGTCTCCGCCCGCTGCTGCGGGGTGTGGGTGTGCTCATACGTATGGCCCTCCTCGCCCTCGTGCTCGAACTCATGCCCCACATCCTGGCCGGCGCGGAGGTTGCTCAACATCTGCTGCGCGGTGATGAGGTGGTCGTTCGCCCGCGTCGCCACCGTGAAAACCGCATCGCGCAGGCCCGGCGCCTCCGCCCCCTGCCGGAACACGTCCTCCTCGCGCAACCCAGCCTGGGCCATCACATCCAGCGGCAGCATCACGGCGCCCTGCTTGTTGTTATACTGCCCGACCCCGGCGCCAGGGTTCTGTTGCTGCTGCTGCTGCTGCTGCGGAAAGGCGACGAGCGGCAAGCCGCGCAGCACGGCGGCGATGCCGACGGCCTTGCCGACGTGGGAGGCCAGATGGTCGGCGGTGACGGAGGCCATGGGCAGCGCGGACAGGGTCAGGTAGAAGAGGGTGGAGTAGGTGTTCTCGGCGTAGGTTTCAAGCGCGGCGAGGGTCGGGTACGGGTCGTTGGTGAGGGTCTGCTCGCGCGCGTTGATCAGCCGGGTCAGCCAGCCTTTGCTGATGCGCGCGGTGCCGCCGGTGCGGGTGTGCAGGTCCTCGATCGCCGCCGCCAGCAGGATCGCGATCGGCTCTTTCGGGGGACGGCCCGCCAGCGTCTTGGTCACGGCGTCGCGCCAGTACTGCAGCCGCATCAGGCCGATCGTGTGCGACGAGGTCGTGTCCGGGATCAGCGAGAGGGAGACGTTGAGGGCGCGTAGCGCGAAGTACATGGGGCGCGCATGCTGCGGGATGAAGGTGTGCAGGAGGTAGGCTGGGCTATCGTACTTTCTGTTTGTAATAATAAGAAAGGGGTTATTAGATGAGAGCTAGGCTGGGAAGCGGAGCTTTTCGTACTGTAGGAGGTTTGAGCAGTAGGCTTGAGCAGCTTGGACTTCGGCTTCCGCTGCGGATGATCGACCCTGGAAGTGGCGCTTTTGAGGGCGCTGTGGTCTCGTGCGAGCCAGAGACCGGCGGCATAGCTGCTCGCTTGTGCGACATGGCTGGATGAATTTGTTGGAGAGAGACATTGCTGGCTGGGACGGTGCGGGTGGAGGAGGGTGGGGATTTTTGGTTAGATGAGGTTATTGCGGAGGTCGTTTATCGCTGCCGTGGCACATTGCATAGTTATATGAGACTATTCCTTCGCAGGCGTGGTCAGTTCGAAGTCCAATTGGAAGCCGATAAGAAAAGATAGCATCACCTACACGTCAATTGAGGCTCATTGTCATTTCTTCTGGTCAGGCGAATGTCGTTCAGTCCGAGGTTAAGCTTAAGCTGAAGCAAGCCGATTTAGTCCAAATTTTATTGGGCGAAGCGGGTGGAACACGAAATGACGTCGGGCCGACCTGCAAATCGCGTCTCGGCGCGTCTCATTCTTTCTGCTTAAGTGGATTTTTGCCCCAGGAACGTTGGAAAAAAACTCCCCAAATAGCAACATTCAGGGGGAGATGTTTGACGCAGGATGCATTTCCAGGATGCCGATGGACGACCTTTGAAGAAGCGACGGTTTTTCGCCGACGATGAGGATGTTTCGCCTCCTCACTCAGCCAGCGATGGTCTCACTGCTGCGGACTCTGAAGTACCGGCTTCGACCCTGTTGAAGGACTCTAATGAGGAGTCCCTTGCTCAGAACACCCAAGATGCTGACTTGACCTCGTCACACTCACCTGTCGGCTTACCAGACGCCAACGCAGTCCCTCATGAGGAGGCTTCTCCCGCGAAGCACGACTTGCCACCGTCCCATCTGGACGCAGAAATCTTAGAGCGACAGAGCGTTGACCACGGGTTTGATACGGCCACCTTCCTTGCCATAGTTGGACAAGACGTCCCTCAACACACCCTCATCAAAATCCGCAAAGCAGCCGGTGGTGACCTCGAACGGGCCGTGAACATTTTCTTCGATGGATCCTGGAAAAGCCCTCCGACTGCCACCTTGAGCCAGACCACACTCCTACCCCGCGAGCGAACCCTTCCCGCGCAACCATCTCCACCCACGACCCGTCCACCACCGGTCTCCTCGAACGGCACACACGTCACAGATAAAGCCAGTCCACGAGTGAAGTCACAACCGCAGCTGAGATACATCGGCGCATTCGGCGTCGGGGCGTGGGCTACGAGGAGTGGCGTTGGGCTCGTCAAGCATGGAGAGCATGTCAATATCGAGCGCGCGCGGTCTCAACCCGTTGCGAAACGGGGTCGCACGGGCAAAATGATCAGCAACCAGAAGGGCGATGTCCTCACACGGTTCACCACGAAATCCGGCCAGGAGATCGGGCGTCTGCCTCGGGAAACGGCCGAATGGGTATCGACGCTGATCGACCAAAAGGTTTGCAAGCTCGAGGGGGTCTGCGTCTTCGCGCCGGACAGGATCCGCGTGAACGATACGATTTATCTGCAGCTGTGGTGCTATCTGCGCATCGAAGCGTTTCAACCTCAGATCCTCGATGACACCACTGACGACAACAGGTCGACCACTATATTCGAGGAGAAGGAAAGCGTCGAAGAGAAGAAATTGCGGCTCCGTCAGGTCGCGCTGGTGAAGCTCTTCGATGAGATCGGTCTCCAACCGACTTCCATCAACGATATGACCCGGAAGCATAAAAAAGAGGGATTGCTGCGTGCAGCAGAGATGGCCGATCAGTATGACCGGGTCAAGAAAGAGAACCAGTCGAACAACGACTCATCGGGAGAGGAAGAAACCCCGGAGCTGGAAGAGGACCAGCTTGATACGCTGTACAAGAAGGCCCAGTCGTTCGACTTCAGTATGCCGGAAGCGCATCCTCCGGCCACGTTTACGATGGACCTGCGAAAGTACCAGCGACAAGCACTGTATTGGATGCTGGCGAAGGAAAAGGACAAGGAGTCCGCAAGGGAAGAGTCTCTGCATCCTCTGTGGGAAGAATATTCTTGGCCGACGAAAGATGTGGATGACAAGGAGTTGCCTGCGGTGGACGGAGTGGACCATTTCTACGTCAATCCGTACTCTGGGATGCTGACCCTCGAATTTCCCAAGCAGGAGCAACATTGTCTCGGTGGGATCTTGGCTGATGAGATGGGTCTGGGTAAGACCATCGAGATGCTAAGTCTGGTCCATGCTCATAGGAATGAGCCCCAGAGTTCTGGTGGCTTGGTGAGGCTTCCACAGGCCTCTGCGGGCAGGGTTTTTGCCCCTTATACGACCCTAGTAATTGCACCAACATCACTGCTTGCGCAGTGGGAGAGTGAATCATTGAAAGCTTCTCAGCCCGGCTCGATGAAGGTCCTGATGTACTATGGGACGGAAAAGAATGTTAACCTCAGAGATTTGTGTGCTGCAGGTAATGCCGCTGCGCCCAACGTGATCATTACGAGTTACGGAGTCGTACTCGCAGAGCACCGTCATCATACGTCCACCGTCCTGTCTCAAATGGGCTCGGGCGGCTTGTTCTCTCTGGACTTCTTTCGGATCATCATCGACGAAGCTCATATGATCAAGAATCGTCAGTCCAAATCCGCAAAGGCGTGCTACGACCTGAGCGCAACTCATCGATGGGTCCTCACCGGCACACCGATCGTCAACCGGTTGGAGGATCTGTTCAGCCTGGTGCGGTTCCTGAAGGTCGAGCCCTGGAACAACTTTTCCTTCTGGAAAACATTCATCACCGTGCCATTCGAGTCGAAAGACTACGTGCGCGCTTTGAATGTCGTACAAACAGTGCTTGAGCCGCTGGTCCTCCGTCGGACCAAGACCATGAAGACACCTGAGGGTGAGCCCCTGGTACCGCTGCCACGGAGAACGATTCAGATCGAAGAGGTCGAGCTTCCGGAGCAAGAGCGTGAGATCTACGACCTAATCTACACCCGCGCTAAGCAGACCTTCAACAGCAATGTTGAAGCCGGCACCCTACTGAAGTCGTACTCGACAATTTTCGCACAGATCCTCCGTCTCCGTCAGACATGTTGTCACCCCATCCTCACGCGCAACAAGTCGATTGTGGCCGACGAGGAAGACGCCGCCGCCGCCGCCGATGGAGCCAGTGATCTCAAGGACGACATGGACCTACAAGAGCTGATCGACCGCTTCAAAGCCACCACCGAAGCAGCAGGCACCGAGCAGGCCCAAGACTCTCAAGCCAGATTCACCTCGCACGCACTGCGACAGATCCAAACCGAGTCCAGCGGGGAGTGTCCGATCTGCTCTGAAGAGCCCATGATCGACCCCGCCGTGACGGCATGCTGGCACAGTGCGTGCAAGAAATGTCTCGAAGACTATATCCGCCACCAGACGGACAAAGGCGTACCACCGCGTTGCTTCTCCTGCCGCGCGCCGGTCACCTCCAAAGACATCTTCGAGGTTGTTCGGCACCCGTCCCAGTCGCAGTCCCCGGTGTCCACGCCCACGACCGAAGAAACAGATTTATACAACAGCACGCCGCCGCTCGGCTCGCAAGCGCCGCCACCACCACCACCGCGCATCTCCCTCCGCCGCATCAACCCTCTTTCCCCTTCCGCACACACCTCCGCCAAGATCCATTCCCTCCTCAACCACATCACGCGCCTCCCCGCCAACAACAAAGCGGTCGTCTTCTCCCAGTTCACCAGTTTCCTGGATCTCATCTCCCCGCAACTGACGCGGGCCGGGATCCCGCACGTGCGGTTGGACGGCACGATGCCGCAGAAAGCCCGCGCCGAGACCCTGGCGCAGTTCAACCAGACCGAAACGTTTCTGTCTGAGGAAGACGACGTCGCGGACGAGGCAGACATACTTCTCGACGGCGCCAAACCCAGGCGAAACCCCAGACCTTCGGCTTCATCATCCAACCCCAACCCCCGCGTGCTCCTGATCAGCCTCCGCGCCGGCGGCGTGGGCCTCAACCTCACCGTCGCCAACCACGTATTCATGATGGACCCGTGGTGGAGCTTCGCGATCGAGGCGCAGGCGATCGACCGCGTGCACCGCATGGGCCAGCTGCGGGACGTCTCGGTCACGCGCTTCGTGGTCAAGGACTCGATCGAGGGCCGGATGCTGCGGGTGCAGGAGCGGAAGATGAACATCGCGGGGTCGTTGGGCTTGCGGGTCGGCGGGGATGGGTCCGAGGATGAGAAGAAGAAGGAGCGGATTGAGGAGTTGCGGTTGTTGTTTGAGTAGGTCGGCGTAAGTGCCTGGGCACGTGAGTGCCCTGGAGCTGGTGCTGGAGCTGGTGCTGGAGCCTAGGTACCGCTGCTGATGCTTAGGGGAGATGGAGTGGAGGAACAATAGAGTAGGAGTTGTACATGATACCATTGCATTTTCGGGCTTGTTGGATAGGATCGGTGTAGACTAATGTCACTATGCATACTTCAATGAGTTTATTGATCATAGGCTGATTCACATCTAAATTCTCTTATTCGACTACCAACAAAAGATAAACTGCATCCCATCCACAAACAGACCCGGACTAATACAAATCCAAACCCAAACGCCTCAAATTCCCACCCATCAAACACATTGAACTGAGTAGTAGCAGGACATGATATCATACGCGGGCCCCATCTCCATCCTCACCAACCTTTCTGTCCCCAACACTAAGGATTTCTACTTACTTCCCATGATGCAGCACCTTCCCCACCTTCTCCTTCAAATGCGCCATCTTGCCCTGCCCATGGCCCTTCCCGTGCTTCTCGGCCTCGTCCGCTGCTCCGGTTCCACCTCCAGCTCCACCTCCAGCATCTATACACAAGTTAGTAACGCACACTCCCAGGCTTGCAATCGAAAGATACGCACCAGACTTCGCAGGACCCCCCTTCGAGCCCAGCCGCTTCTCGAACTCGAACGGCTCGCGCGGCGCCGGGGTCTGCGGGCCCTTGAGCGCCTCCTCGCTGACTTTGGTGTTGCCGCGGGGCAGCGTGTCGGTCGCGGTCGCTGTCGCTGTCTCGGTCTCGTGGTGTTTTTGCGCTGTGGGAGATATGGTCGAGTCGCGGGCTTCCTTGGTTTCGTTGGTGGGGCCGACGGATTCGGTGTCTGATGCTGCTGCGTCTGCTGCGCCTGCTGCGCTGGTGGGTTGTGTGGCTGTGGATGTGGTGGTGGGTTTGAGCTGCTGCTGCTGCTGCTGCTGGGGTTGAGATGTGGTGGTGGTGGCGGAGGTGGAGGGTTTCGCCTTGGATGATGTATAAGCCTTGTCGTCGGCGGAGATGCTGGAGTCGGGGATGGTCGCGGGCGTGTCTCGGGTTTGGAGGGCGCCTGTGCCGGTGCTGCCGCCGGCTGTGATGGGTGTAGTGCCAGCAGCAGTGGAAGAGGATTTCTGCTCAGGCCCCATACCCTCCGGGGCAGGAAGTCCCCTATTCTCGTGCAGGATCTCATCCTTCTCCTTCTCCTTCTCCTTCTCCCGGATAGCGAGCGTTTCTCCAGCTCCAGCTGCAGCTGCAGCTGCAGCCCCAGACCCAGACCCAGACCCAGACCCAGACACCCCGACATAGGAAGGAACCTGACCCTTGGACGTAGCAGGCAAACTGCCCCTCTGCTCCGAGACCCCACCGGTACTCGACATCTGCGTCTTCCCCGCCGGCAACCCCACCCCCACCCCGGATGCAGCCAACTGCTTCGCACCATGCGACCCGCTACTCGGCGCGCCGGCCGCCTCAGCAGCAGCCGTGGGCGCCGCGGCGGTCAACGGGTCGGGGGTCTCCATCTTCTTTGGGGGTTGCTGCTGCTGCAGCAGGGGCTCGTCGACGATGACGCTCTTCAGCGCCACGTCGGCGTTGCTGGGCGACTTGGGGTTCTTGGCGTGGTCGTGGGCGGAGGTCCCCGTGACGGAGACGAGGGGCTCGGGGATCACGGCGGTGTTGGCGTTTGTGCGGGGGGCGCCGGGTTGGTCTTCTCCTGTTAGCTCTTGCGTGTATTGAGCTCCCAGGGGGGGGGGGGGGGGAAAGGATGATTATGGGACACGGGATGCCTGTGCAGATTTCCTGCCGTGTCTGGCCAAGTGGGACTAGACTCACCATCACGGTTCCCGCCATCGTACGGATCAGTCGCTGTGCCCTTTCCCTGGATTCCGGACAGGGGCTCGTCGCCGTGCGGTTGGAGCTGTTGCTGTTCGCCGGGTTGGAACTCGTTCCAGAGGGCGGTAGTGGCGTTGTTGAAGGTGCGGTTTAGAGTCTCCATTTTGGGTACAGTACGCTTCTTTCTAGATGGGAGTGGAAGTCATGTAAGTTGGATTGGTAGTTGAGAAATGTGTGTGTATGTGTGTGTGAGATGTTTTGTGTGACCGAAGTGAAGTATAAGCTGGCGGTAGGCACTCAGTATAAGGTAACAGTAGCTGAAAGTGGAACCACCACCTTTCGAACCTCAGCTCAGTTAAATCCGGGGGCTTTTAACGTCCAGCACCGCTCCAGGTTGGTACGTCAGTGGCTCGACGACAGCTGGGTGGCCAGTCAACTTCACTCTGTCTACTGCGTACCGCAGATCATCGGCCGCGATGTCATCACTTCCCTCTGACGTCATCCAATGTCCTCCTCACGTGGTGAGGTGAACCGTGGCCAACTGGTCAGTATCCGGACAATCAACCCCGAAATTGGAGACAAGGTGGAGGACGACAAAGTCAATTGCAGAAGTAAATTGGAGGTATGAGTATCACTGCGGGCGAAGAATGTGTCATCTCACCCACATTCTTGGCTCATGTGGAAGCTATGAGTACTTTTGGGTAACACCCAGCCAGATCAACCGCCAACCGCCCCCAGTCAAAACAAGAAAACAGTCCGAACTAACCCGAACGATGCATTTAAAACACCTTAACTATCAAGGAAGCGAATCAAAATGCATGTATAAGAAAGAAAAAGCCCAGCGTCGCTGCAAGGGCTCCATCCACTCGGCCACTCCAACGGTCGTGGCGAGTTCCGTCGCAAGACCGCCGATAGTTCCGAGCTGATATACACGCTGAGATCATGTTGGGTTGCTCGCGTCCCCTGCGCTTTTGGCTTCGGGGTTCAGAGGGTTCTTCGGATCATAGCCAACGCTCTTGACAATTCCCAGACCCTTGGTCTTCCCCTCACGGAAAAGCACCCGATCTCCCGGGGCGAGGAACTCGGGGCGCTGGACAAACCGGAACGCAACCAACGCACGGTCTCCAGTCCGAATGAATGGACGATCAATGTCGATGACGGAACAGGTCTGACTCACGGCGCCTACGTGCAGCATCGCCTGATAACGTGGCTTGATGGTCGTGGCGTGGGAGAGGATAAGCACTGCATCACATCAGTAACGGCACAGCTTGACGAAAAGATGTAGACCCCCAACATACCTTCTGCAACAAATTCCCGGTAGACCTTCGGGGCCTGCTCCAATTTCTTGAGAACCACCATGCCCTTGCGGACTTCCTTTCTCCGAACGCGCTTCAGAGCAAACGAGCCGGACTGGCCGGCGAAGCAAGCATTCACCGGGATTCGCTTGCGCTCAATGGACTTGATCGTCGTCGTAGTGAACTGACCAAGCGAGTCGGGCCCGACCAGTACGGTGTCACCCGCATGAATCACCCCCGACTTGGCCACCCCAGACACGACCGTACCCACGTGGGGAACCGAGAAGGTGTCGTTGATCAAGAATTCAAACGGCGCATCAACATTGTAGTGACCCCGGTGGGGGAGAATGTTCAAGAAGGTCCGGACGAGGTCGAGATTCTCTCCAGTCACGTTGGACACCTGGAAGATAGGACATATCCGCTGGCTGACAAACTGCGTCGCCGTGTTGATGGTCTCCTCCATGTCCTTGATGAACACCGGAATCTTGCGCGCGCCCGGCGACTTCAGGATCTTGCTGAGCTGGGACAGCGTCTCCTGGAGAATCTGGGGCGGGCAGATATCAATCTTGGTGACGATGACCATGACCGGCACGTTGAGAGCCAAAGCAATGCCCAGATGCTCTTTGCTCATACCGATCAGCCCGTTGTTCGCGGCGACCATCAAAAGACAGTAGTTGGGGCTGCTGCTCAGCATGCCAAAGACCGTCGTCCGCAGGTACCGCTCGTGGCCCGCCAGATCGGAGAAGCCAATCACTTTCGCGGAGCGCTTCCCGATCTCCTCCCACGAGAGCTTGCGGCCCTGGGAGCTGCTGACGATATCGCCGCGACTATCGAACCCCATGATCTCCATGCCCACGGAGCTGGTCCGGCCGCTCTCGACCTCATGCTTGTGGCGGAACAGGTTGAGCCGGGCCTTGCCGCGCCCATCGTCCAGGTTCCCCTTCACGAGGACCCCGAGCATGGTACTCTTGCCGGCATCGACGTTGCCCACCACCGCCACGCGGATCTCCGCCATCTCCTCCACGGTGCCCGCCGGCTGCCGGATCAGGAGTTTCCCCCACGAGCCCTTGGTGCGCTCGTTCTTGACGCGCGACTCCTCGGGCCCGCCGACATTGTAGGTGACCAAGACCCGGCAGTGCGCAGGGAGCGTGTCCGCGGCCTCGCGCAGGCGCCGGATGGCCGTGTGCCACTGCGCCAGGTCGAACTGCATCGACTCGCCGCCGTCCTCGAGGCCCAGGTCGAAAAGCGTCTCGCCGTGGCCCTCGTCGATCCGGGACTGCAGCAGGCTCGCCAGCACCTGCAGGTCGTCGTCGGGCTGCTCGCCGGTGCCGAGAAGGACCTCCTTCAGCTTGACGGTCTTGGGCGTGTCGCTCAATGCCAGCTGGTCGAGGATGTCCAGCTCGGCGTGATCCTCGTGGATGCGAGAGACGCTGGCCGTCTCATATCCACTGTCGCTGGGCACAGGCGGGGCCGAGCGCTGGGCCTGCTGCTTCTCGGCGTATTCGGCGAACTCGCTGAGCGCCTGCGCATGAGACGGGGTTTAGTGTGAGACGGACGAAAAAGCAGGGGGCTGGGGAATTGCGCGGAAACTGCACAAACAACGCACGATTTCGCCTCTCCGTCGCTCCTCCAAGGTGAGTTTCGGTCCCGTCGGTGGCATGGTTGTAGGTTTTCCCTTTTTCTTTTCCGTCGCTGGAATAAAGATAAGAAAGGTATATTGGGAGGATTGAATCAAATACGTGTGTGTGTCTATCTGTAGCTAAAATGCGAATTATTGTTTCGGTCGGATGGAACGGACAAGGTTCGCCTCTGGCGCACTCAAACACCTATTCGGGTGATCATAATTCCCGTCTGAATAGCTAGGTGGAAGAGCGTCGAAGGACTGGGCCAGTAGTTATCGAGAGTGAATGATAAGGATGACCGATGGGAAGAGGACACAATAGGAAGAATAGGGTGTTTGATAGAAGCTAGGTAGATCGAGAGAGGTGAAGGGGAAAGAGGGTGATGGAGATGGACGGGAGGCCCGGGGAAAGCTTTATCGATAATCGGCCACCGACGGAGTGCGAGTCATCGCGCCGCCCGCCTCGTGCGGCTGTCTTGACTCATCCCCCGCTCTCATCACTAACTACTACTCATACCTGACTGCAGTCGAGTCATAAGAATAGAGAAGAAATCATTAGAATCATTCCAGCTGACGGGTGCATGTGTACATTTGGATTCTTTTGCATTCAGCACAATTACCACATACTAAAACTTAAAGTTGCATGCCAGGGCAGATGCCAGAACTTGTCCTCCTTAATAGTGGCGGCTGCTGCTGCTGCTGCAGTGCTGCATGGCATGATGCTCTTCATCCCATCCTGCCCTGTCCTGATCTGAAGCACGACCTTTTCCCACCTCTACCATCTGCCCAGAATATACATGTATAGTTCATTGCTTGCAATTAGAGTTATACGTCTGGGAACCCTGTAGCATCGCCTGGTAGTTCGTGGTCTCATACTGATCCGGGGCCAACATGGGGTAGCAGCGAGAAGATGTATACGCTGCATGGCCTTCCAAGCCCTCCGATCAGATCCATTGGTCCTTTTGTCTTTGCTCGGAAATTTCATCTCATCATGCTTGAGGGGAGATCAGAACAACCGAATCGCCTATGAGCAGGAACGTTAGTCGAAACGGCGCGCGCAAAAACTGTGTAGCCGACGTCATCGGGGAGAGAGAGTGTGTGTATATGTGTGGAACGCACCTCGAACGAAAAGCATTTCCTCCTGCTTCTTGATCGTCTAGACAGAAGAGATGCGAAAATGAGTTAGCCTGCGATCGCAACAATATGGCCAGCAGCTAGACACCGTGTCGGGCCCTGCAGGCAGTAGGAAGCGGACGTACTCGGATCGTCTCTTGTTCGTTCTCGTCTTCCTCGACCACGTAGATGGTTTCCTCCACATCACCCAGGACTAGGTTGCAGTGGCTATCGTAGGCCTATCGCAAGCGCGGAATTGATACAAATTAGTCGCCTCGAATTGACCTTGCTAAGCACAATACGGGGAGGACCTACATGGAGACGGCCCTTGAGCTCACGGTCACCGCGCAATTTCACAAAGACAATCTCATCGAGCGACAGGCGCACCAGGTCGAGGGGTTCGGACACCGACGAAGTGCCCGCATTCTCAGTGTCGGCCATCTCGAGGGAGGAGGTGGAGGAGGGATTGGGGGCGGGAGGATTGCGAAAGAGGGGAGGGGAGCGGAGAGGGAGAGACGAAATGAGTGAACCCAAGCTAAAGGTCGGGAGGCGTCCAGTCAAGATTCAAGCAATCAATGAAAGAGCTGCAGCAGGGGGGGGGGCAGAGTGAGAGATGGATTGGGCGACTGTGCGACTCGCTGTCAAAGTGCCACCCGCGGGAACATGAATGATCGTTGAGTGGATGGATGGATGTTTGAAAGAAAGAGACTGGCAGGGATTCTTTGCTTCCCGCCAAGACCACAACAACCGCCGACTCCTCAGTTTACTCCGCAACAGTTGAATGAATAAATGAATTATGAATATTAGCTGACCTGCCACCCCCTCTTCTCATTTCTTTCCCCAGAATCTGACCCCATGTTTTGTCTCAGCCATTCTCCTTTCTTGACAGTTTTCAAGCGCGATGTTGCGATTTCTACAACCAAGTGATCGTCTGTCTTGCACTCGCTTGGGGTTCTTGTCCTCTTATCGTCCTTCCCGGCCAACCAAGCTTCGCTATCCGTCTCCACTTCTCATACTTCGGAATCCTACGTGCCCGTCGAGATCGGTGAGAGTCTGGACTAGGCCGCCGACCAAAAGGAAATTAAAGCCAATTGTCAAGGAAAACTGCTTGGACAAGTACGACTACCGCCACCATGGGACAAGGAGTTCGACGGATTTGCTGGACATCGACAGTCCCCCAGAGAAACAACGCGATGATCCACTACGAGACACCTTGCAAACGGAGTTCATCTCGATTCTTCAAAGCGGCCAACCGGACTTGGTGATGAATGCGCTCACTGACCCTCGATTCAGCAGCCTGGTAGGAGCTATGCCAGAAACCACCTTCGTCGAGGCCTTCCTGCTTCTCTCCCCAGCATACTTCGTCGAGCCCCATCGAGAGATTATCCGAGCGCTCCATCCAACCGCGGAACGGAGCATGGATATCAAGCCATTGCAGGAAACCTTCGACGAATTCGCCAGCAAACTCGCACAAATAATTCGTCTCAGGGTTTCCGCAGGCCTGGCGGAGTTCACCCACCTGCTCGCTTGCGCAGCCGCCATGGGCGATGCTCAGATGGCACGCAGCGCATGGCAGGCCATGCAAGATTGTAATGTAGAGCCAGATACCCAGTGTTATAATCATCTCATGGAGGCCTTGATCTGGGACGGGACGTTTACCGGGATGAGAAAATATCGGCTGAGAGTGACCCGTTTCTCATATAAGATGCGAAAAAATGCGCCCATCGATTCAGGCTGGTCGGGATACGGCACCGCAGCACGCAGCGTGCTCAAGTCGGTACGAGTGATATTCGCGGAGATGATGGCCAAATCTGTCCCGCCGGATGAGACCACCTTTGTCAACATGATGCTTGCATCCTGTCGCACAGGCTGGGTTCCGGGGATCAAGGCTGTTCTGAAAGCCGCCTGGAACATAGATGTCGACGAACTGTTGACGGCAAGCGACCAGTCGGGAGCATCCGATATCTACCACACCGACCCTGCTTCATCCCTTCATCCCACAGGTCGACTTCTGTTCGCGGTAGCTCACGCCTTCGGAACAAATAACGAAATTCAAGCTGCACTTCATCTAGTGGAATTCATCGCTGCCCGTTACAATATACCCATTCCCGAGAAGGTTTGGCTTGAATTGTTCGAGTGGACGTTTGTCCTGTCACGTCGCAAATTCGGCCCCGACGCCAAGGAACAGGCGCACACGAGGGTAAAGCCACGTTTCGTGACTCAACTGTTCGATACGATGACCACAGATCCATACAACGTGAGCCCCACAATTGAGGCGCGCCTAAAAATCGCCAAGTTAGCGTGGGACAGTCGTATTCTCAAGAACTACATGCCACAAATGTATGCTTCATATGAGACCCTGATGGAGACACGTCAAGGGAGATGGGAGGCGAGGGCAGCCATCGCGGCGTTTATGAAGCGGCGCAGGCTACATAAAAGCCGCGCAGGTTGGCAGTCGCGAGACTTGGCCAACGCAATACACACCTATGATATCCTCAGACTGCACACAGCCCAACAGACTGAGCTGGTGAGAAAGCTCGCAAGAAACATGCTGATCAACAAGCTGTGGACGGGTCGAGACAACCCTGCATGGTTTAGGTCACTGTTCCCCGTAGCGCTGGAAGAGTGGCGCGACTTCCTCCCGGAGGATTTCCACTTGAACACTCGTGGAGGAGTAGTGCATTTCCATGGAAAAGTTCGCTGGGGTAGCCGGTACCGTTACAGCGGAAAGCGAATACCGATTCGGCGACCCACACCCTATAATGATGTCGAGCCGGGTGACGAGGACAATTATCTTGACGACGAGTTCTTCTGGGAAGCTCTTTTGCGTCTCGGGCCAGATATCGAGCCAAAGTCTGCAACCCTTAAGCGACTATTCGAGCCGGTTCTGGAGAAGTATCGTCCCGCAGAAGACGAACTAATCATGTTGAGCCGCAATTGAAACACAGTGCTATGTAGAACTTCTCACTGAGTCCTACAGCGAACTCCCCGCCTTGTCTGAAAATCGGGCCTGCTTAGAAGCTCTTTCTTTCTAGGCTTCAGACGCGTTTCCTAGCTTTATTCTTCAACAACCTAGTCCTTTTCGTACTGGTCTGGGCTGTATGATAATTCACGGTGCATGTGATTTGAGCGTTTTTCAGACTACCCGGTCCATAGTGACACGTTACGAGTTGTTTCCTGCTTAAGATCACCTTAGCCTAGTTCGTGAAAGAAGAGACTACCGACAAAGTCTTCACGTACCACGGGTGCGTCATACCTAAAACATCGATATTGATGACGGACCACTACTCCAGAACTTTTATGGCCTGGCGAGTATTAGGCTTGTGTGGATCGAAATATCTATACGGCCCGCATCCCCAGACGTCCCAGTATATAAATTTCGAGCTGTCGCTCAGATCTCCTCTCGCCGTAGATCATTTACCGCCATATAGCGTCCGATCGTAATCCAACCCCAACGGAACCACACCATCTGACTCTGATGGGCCTTGACCATAGCGGACTGGGCCGTCAACCACTCATTGACGGAGCTCACGAACAGAAGCCGAGAAGGGAGCTGATCCCTGGAGCCGCGGGCCCCGGAGCCCGACGTGATCGAGCTCAAGGCGCCCCGGACCATGGTGAAGGGCGCATCGAGCACGCCGGCGTACTTGCGCACGAGGTTGGTCGTCGTCAGCGTGTAGAGGGTGACCGGGCAACTGTACCCGGACTTGCCCTTGACCAGCGCGCGGAGGAAGTGCAGAGCCCCGTGGTACAGGGATCGATGGTTCGGGTGATTGCTGATGCCGCCCTGGTCGAACGTTACGAGCACGTCGATGGTCGCGGTCGGGGCCGCGCCTCCTGACTTCTTCGACGGTTCCGGCGCGAACGCCGACGCAAGGAGCGAGGCGACGTCGTTCTCCGTCCAGTGCGCGGTCATGCTGTCGGGGAATCGAGTGGGGTCGTCCACGACGTAGACGTCCGATTCGCTGCGCAGGCCGAGTTGTAGAGCGCTCTTCACGAGTTCTTTCTTGCGGATGTGTCCGAGCCCGTCTGCGTCGCCTAGATTGCACGGCAGGTTGACGGGTTAGTGGCTTGCTTTTTGTTGATGAGAGGAGTCTACCCGGGGGGGAGGGGGGGGCGTACCGGTACTAAGACAGAGAATCTTGAGATGATTGCCGTACTCCGGCTTGGTGAGGGCCAGAACGGTAGGCGCAAAGAACATGGCTTCATCATCGGGATGAGCAATCAGTAAGCAGATCCGTTTGTTGTAGATGCGAGGGAAGGCCCCAGCAAATGGCGACGACGTGGTCGAAGACAGGGTCCAGAACATGAACACGAACGAGATCGCGAGACCGATCGTGATCAAGGATGAGGTATTCATGGTGGGATATGTGATGATAGAACGATCCAGAGCGTCTTCTAGGTAATGAGTTGACAACGCTGCAAGTGGTGCGGCGCTGCGACTATTGGGTGGTCGATAAGCGAATGGGATCGGTTCTGAGGTGCTCACGGTGTCCCGACATCCAGACGTCACCTCACAATTCAACGCAATTGAGGCTTGTGCAAACGAAACCTGGGGCCTGGGTTCAAATTGATAAGTAGAGGTGACACTGAAACAAAGGTGCGTTCATCACCGCGGGAGTTGTTGCGCACATATGATACAAGGATGTAGTGTAGGAACAGGGGATCTCTCGAGTGTTGGGAAGTTCAATCGTCGATCGTCGGAGCTTCATGGAGCTACGGCACGTGACATTCTCGACAGCCACGACAGCCTTTATGCTGAAGGTACACCAATTCAATAGTAGAGACCATGTCGGAGATTTTCGCTGGCTTTCTAATGTCTGTAGTTTGTTAGATTTACCTTATTTGCCTTGACCAATACCTGGTAATGGAGTGTCTTCGAAATATCAGAATGACTATATATCATATGGCAGCCAAGCCGTAACCCACAATGACCTAAGATGTTTGGAGAAAAGTATACTCGAAGCAACGAACTATGATGCCATAAGCTCTCATGAACATGGAAAGCAGGTGCCATTTATCGAGTTGGATTTCAACAACTTATGAGAAGGTCAATACCAGCTGATCTGTGGAGGGATGTGCACAATCGACATTTGATAGCGGATACGATAGGGCTGACTGATGTTATTAGGACGACTACAGTTTGAAGACCCCTGTTTCTAGCTCGTCGACCTACCGTTGCACTGAATCAAGCCAACCGCGCCAAAGTCCTGGTTCCAAGATCCATATCAAGTAGACAGCCATATACATGAGAGCTGCGATGACTGATCAAACCATCATCTTATACGGTATGGTAGACCCTACCATAGAAACAGAGCCTTGGGTACTGCTCCGGAGTGTCGATTCTAGAACCTGTGTCAGAGACGTGCCTGCAGGGTTAGCCCCGTCGCATACGAATTGTCGGCGGTCAAAGTAGTCACACTCTCTGGTGGACCGGCAACGCGTCAATGTTGCAAATCCCTCAAAGGGGCGCTAAGACTCTGCAGTAATTCTTCACCTGCAGGGTCCTCTATTGGCACTACGTAGCTACGCATACAACAAACAGGGCGTATGTTTCATGACCATGGCCTTCAATCATGACCGAGATCATAAGATCCGCGCCTATAATGCCGTTAACTTAAGTTAGTCACACCGGCTGCAATAATGTTCAGGGCCGTAAAACTCAAGTGGCTGTGAGAATTGCCCCCCGGACAACGGTCCGCGCTGGTGGCAGCCCTGAACCGCAGTTACCACAGAGTTGCACCGCAATTCCGCGGACAGGTTTCCATGGATCTTCCGCGCCTCCCACCCTCCTCAATTCAGAATTTGAGAACCCTCCCGGGGAAACGATTGGAGACAGAAGAGGTCCGAGTGGGAATTTGGGAAAGGGTAGCATTCATTGTCCGCCGCGGCAGTCGCCGATGTCCTTTGATCTTCTCGGGTGGTCTAACCTGAAAATAAGAGAGCCCCAATGGTTGGCGCCGGCGGTCCGCTGAGGGCCTTGGAAGAGAATGGAGACCGGCAAGAAAATTTTTCTAGTCGTCTGAGGCGCTAAGCAGTGCTAGTGTTAAGAGTCATCACGATGAAGTGGACTCGAAGGCGACCGACCGGCAGCGATCCGGCTAGAGAAAATTGCACGCAGTCCGGCGCCCGGCTAAGTACGAGTAAAACCACTCACGCCTGTTGCGCTTGGAGGGGTTTGCCGTAGAACCGCCCAATGGAAGGGGAGCATGAACGAACATGCCTTCTTAAATGATGAACGTGCCTTGTAGTCGTCTATGATTCTGCAAAGAAATGGGGCCCAAGCTCTTGCACGACTCGCGAATGCTTCACAGGGGCGAAAGGTAAGCGGGCGTGCTGAAACTAAAAACAAGCTTGAAGTTGCGTGCTTGATTCAGAACTCCGTACTCCGGAGAAATCGCTGCATTCGATGCATGTATTGAGCAATAGCTGTCTGAAAGTTCGATGCTAAATCAGGTACGGAGTACCAGGACTAAAAGCTCGAAGGGGCGGCGAATTCCGCCCCCCCCCCCCCCCAAAAAGAGACATTGTCACGCCTGGCCCCGCGGGAAGCGAGGCTCGGAACAGGAGTTCCAGAGGTATGCGCAGTGTTAGGCCAACTACTCCAGAGTAGGTAATTGATGCGCCGGGTTGTTACCACCGACTACCGGCCGGTTAAGTGGCTGAATGGCAGACTCTGAGTATACCCTAAGCACAGTCAGAGCCAGGAGTCTTACAAATTAGAAAATCAAAGCAAATACCAAACACTTTAGCACCGAGTGAAGTGAGTTGGGCGTGTGAGGTTGGCCGTTATTATAGGGTAAGAAGGTGCCACTTTAAATCGACATACGAGATATGTCTACTCCACATACTATCAGTTGCGTGAGTTAAGGTGTGGTAGAGCGGAGACAAGCCCATTTACTTACTTACTCATAGTACTTACTCACTCCATCTCCAGCGCCTTGACATGCTGTGGCAGAGTAAGCGCAGTCGGTAAAATGGAAGAATGGATGGATTTATGGCGTGATCAATGTCGGCCACCCGTAGCAGTGACCGACAGCATGTGCCGAGATTCTGTCAATCGGGACGATCAATCGGATCAAGAAGACAGTTGAAGTTGGGTGTTCAAAGCCGAAAGTGCTCAGTTAAGGTACTGAGGTGCAGTAAAAGCCTGAAGTTGGCTCAGTTGATCCATCATGATGGAGAGCTTGCGAGCCTAAGGAGGAAACTGTTAGGTAATGGGTAGGGCGGCAGCCGCTGGCCATTCGCCAGTGGGACAGTGAAATTCCCCTGCCAACAGGACAGTGCACCGCGTCTAGAACTTAACTATATCTTTGATGTGGGCTTTTTGGTCATGTCATATTATCTGCTACGTACTGGTCTGTATATCGTGAAATCGTGATAGACAGTAGCACTGCTTTCAATCTCAACTCACCTAGCCAAAACCCCTCCTAGATAGATACTCAGGAGGTTCAATGCGCTGACCGGCAAGGATAGCCGGATGATGCAATGCCCCCGCAAAGGCCGGAATTATACTGCAGTGCGGGGAAAAAAAAGAACCATGCGCCCTCGGAGTGAGCTGATGCCCAGAAGGGTCTCTAGTACGTACTCCGTAGCGCACTAACTGCAGCGATGACTCGATTGTCTGCCATGTTCTGAAACTTGTCCCAAAAAGGTAGCTACGAGGAGAAGTGAATGGATTGAACCATATTGACTGCGCGCGACAGCACAACATCCGTCCACATGTCCCAAGTACCTTGTAGGGGATGATGAATTGCGACAAGGGGCATCAACCAAGGATTGGTGGGCGTGCTCCCCTTTTGACTTTTTATCCTTTCGAATTTTTTTCCCTTTTAATTTCCCTTTTTGTTCTTTTTCTTCCTTCTCTCGGCAAGTGGAGCTTTGACTGAAGTGAACGGGATACTCGTACACAGCACACACATCCATCATTATTGTACTCCGTACTCGATTTAGCTCTTCCCGAGGAGAAGAGAGTCCGCAAAGAATTTTCCTCTGAGAAAATCCCTAATCCGTGCGCGCAATGCTTGGGTCTGATGGGGCTAGCTTACCTTCTTTTCAGGCCTTGGTTCTGCCCTTCCATTGTTTTTTTGGCGCAAAAGTGCAACAGCGGCAACTTGGATCCAGAGGGATCTCCAATTAGCGTTGCAATGGACTGCTGTACGGTAAGGTATAGCCGATTGATACGGGTCGTCACCGCCTGTATTGAGGATTGAGACAACAAACCAGACCGCCTTGAGCCCGCTCGGCCTCGCACATCAATTTGTGACGCCACGTGATGGTTCGATGACGGCAGCTGACCTTGATGAGCAAAGGAAGCGCCCGTCAGGTGTGATGATCCGGTATTACGGACTACTACTCAGGTAAGTACTAGGTAGGTATGTTACTGCTCTAGTAACTTCCACTGCAAGCTGAATGCAAGCTGAACGGATAATCGGTACTATTCCACACATGGCTGGCTCAATGATCTGTCATTCTGTTGTCAATTCTCGGGATCTTACCCGATGCTACTGTACTGTACTTCCAGACTTCCAGTCGACCTAACGTCCTTCACCCGTGGGGTTTCAAAGCCACCATTGGTAATTCAGATTGGGGGATATGACCCGGTCTCTGACCGTGGTCACTCCTGGCTTCCAAGTATAGAACGCCTGATGGGAGGTGTCTAGAACCTGAGTCAGCAGTTCCATACTGGACCCTCGGTTCGATTCTGGAACAACTGACATGACAACATTCTCCAGCCATTTGACATTATTCCACATCACCACCGATCTCATGGATTGCGTGTAACCCGCTAAGATGATGTTTCTTGCGCGTGCAGAATTGCGCAAACGGAGATTCGGGTTGGATGATCTACATCGGAGAAAGCTGTTCGTTGCTAAAGTCTCAAGCCCGGCCCTAGTGTGAGTCATTGCGCCTGACCACCCCCCTCCATTTACTGTACATTGATGAGAGCATCGTTCTAGGAAGGACATTCCGTGCACTCCAGAATAGATTGCTTAACAACACATCAAGTCATTTGATGTAGGAGAAGGTTCAATCACTCTGGCATCAACAACCTGCGTACCGGTACATAGCGCAGCGCAGAGTGATATGCATTCATCACATGCTGCCAGGGAATTGTAGTCAATACAGGATACGCGCCATCCAGAATGTTTGGACGGGGGGGGGGAGCTAGAATTATTTGCCCTCAGTCTCTGTGAGCTTTGGAAGTTGAGACCGATCTTGAGCATACTCAAGATCTGGGGAAGCAATTCCGAGTAACCTCAATTCAACCACACCTGACTAAGGCAATTATTTCATCGATTACGCAGGACAAGCTGCAGATAGAATCATTGATTGGCCACTGGTTGTTCTAGAATGAGCATGTGCCCACAGTCGTCCGAAACCATCACGCAAGTTACTTTAGCTAAGCTATGATGGTTTTGTAGAGAGAAAAAAAAAAGTCAAAAGGCGGCCAAAGAAATCGCGGTGTGAAAACATGGAGGTTGAAGAAACCAGACACTCAGGGCTGCCAGGTGCAGTCGCTGCAGTTGCCCTCGGGGAATTATTGGTGCAACGGACAGGTACTGTACCTGTAGGGGAATTAAATGGCAGGGCGACCAAGCCTGGAGACTTTTGGCGCTTTCCGTCGGAGACAGCCGTACGGTCATGTATGGAAATGGTAATGTAAAGTCCACTATGACGCTTTTTCTGCCGTGCCCCACCAAAACTCCATCGGCCGCCCGATGCGATGGAGACACTCAGGGTGGCCAGACCAGGGAATCAATCGTACCTGTTACATGGTGTGGGAACGCCCTAGAAACAACCACCACGCTAAAAATGAAAAAAAGGAGAAGAGAAAAATAAAAAAAATTCAACAATAGGAAAAGGAAAAAAAAAAAAAGGAAAATGAGTCCTTTGGAGGGGTAGAGTACATCTGGGTTGCAAAGAATAAAACATAGAGCTTGTCCTGCTTCATTCAAAGGCAGCTACTCTCCCACCTTTTCTTGCCATTCCTCTGTTTTGCTTGATAGCCTACTAGATCTACTTCATTTTCTCCTTCGGTTACTCAGATATAGACTACTACAACCTACCTACCTACCACCACCACCATCACAACACGATCCAAACTCTCCACTACTCGTGTACATTTCATCTGCTACCTCTACCCCTCACCGTCTCAAAGAAACTTGAACTCTTGACTGTAGTCAAAGGTTCTTTCTCATAGGTTCAAGATTTAATTTCAATCGCAAGGAGATTATGTACTTGACAATCAACTCAACCTTCCCAATTGCGCCGTGATATCGAGACCCCTTCACATACATACACTAGTCTGCCACTGCCAGTCTGGTCTTACTGCATCGTGGACCGTCAATACCTGACATCCATTGCTCCCTGAGCAACACATTCCATCTTCTGTGCACTCGACACTTGTTACTATACTTAGCTACCAAGGTTCCAACCCAGCGCATCCACATCACCCTGTGAAACTCGCCACCATGCCTGGTCGTCTACTTTCCAGCTTTGTCCGCCCTTCCCTCTCCCACCACTCATCCCACCATTCATCCGTTGCGCACTCGAACACTTCGTCTTCTTCGTCCGTGAATGAGATCCCGAACACCACTGTGGCATCGAAGAAGCCATCCACCCATCTGTCCGCTGACCGAGCTCGCTCACCTGAACGCCGGCTATCGTTGGCGATGGAGCATCTGATCCATCCTCACCGCGATCACAGCAAAGAGAAGCGACGGAGCCATGGCCGCTCAGCTCGTTCAAAGGAGCGTGCCGCCCATGATCCCAGCGCCAACGCCTCTGCGAAGCTCGATGTTATCGTTGAATCCCCGCCGCTCGTCTGTTACGGGAATCCCGCCAACTCAACCGGCGCCTTGTTCTCCGGACGCCTGAAGATCAGCATCTCTGAATTAGCCGGCATGATCACGCTTGACACCTTTGATATGCGTCTCATGAGCAGACAAACGACCAAGAAACCGGTTTCTAGAGACTGCCCCAACTGTGCCTCGCGAACTGAGGAACTGACACACTGGAACTTCCTCACCGAGCCCCTCGCCCTCAAGAGTGGTGACCACGAGTTTCCGTTCAGCTACCTAGTCCCCGGCCATCTGCCCGCCTCGTGCAACGGATCGTTGGGTCAGATCGAATACTTTCTCTCTGCGCGTGCTCACAGTATCAACGGAGAGGAGTTCACCTACAAGATGCCTCTGCACATCAAGCGTGCCATCCTCCCCGGCAACGACAAGTCCTCCATCCGTATCTTCCCTCCTACCAACCTTACCGGTCGTATCGTCCTTCCATCCGTTGTTCACCCAATCGGTACCTTCCCTGTGCAGATGACTCTTAGCGGAGTGGTGGATAAAGGCGAAGAAACCCAAACCCGCTGGCGCCTGCGCAAAATGATGTGGCGGATTGAGGAACACCAGAAAATTGTCTCTGCAGCCTGCTCCAAGCATGCACACAAGATCGGAGGCGAAGGCAAGGGTGTTCTTCATCAGGAGACCCGCATCATCGGTCACAACGAAGAGAAGGATGGCTGGAAGACAGATTTTGATACCGCCGGCGGTGAAATCAGCATGCAGTTCGAAGCCAGCATCAACCCATCTTGCAACCCAGTGTGCGATCTCGAAGCTTCGGGTGGCCTGGAAGCTCGTCACAACCTTGTCATTGAACTGATCGTCGCCGAAGAGTTCTGCCCCAACCGCAACACGAGACTCATCACCCCGACTGGAGCAGCGCGTGTTCTGCGCATGCAGTTCCACTTGCACGTTACGGAACGCAGCGGGCTGGGTATCAGTTGGGACGAGGAGATGCCACCGGTCTATGAGGATGTTCCTGCCAGCCCCCCCGGTTACACCATGCTAGATGGAAGCAGCATCATGGAGGACTACCATGGATCTCCCCTGCACCTTCCGGAGTATGAAGAACTGGACCGCATGGAATCTCTGCGCTTGGATAGCGACTCCACACATTCTTCTTCAACCAGGGGACGATCACGCCTTACACCCGATGACTTCTCTGCCGAGCCATTGACTTTTGAAACGACAAGCCGAGCTACGTCTGCCACCGAGCCTTGAGCGTCGGCTAATGCCATTGCCTCGCACAATTTTTACACATACAACTTCAACATTGGTGTACCTCCAACACCGACCTTTCATGAATTTATGACTGCTACGAATTCAACGATTTTCACCCCCCCCCGAGGACGTCCTTGTTCTCATGCACTCTCAACAGTTCCGCGAAAATTGGAAGTCCAAGCTCTCACCACCTTTCCCCTAATTCTTAATTGTTTCATACCATGGAGGAGAAAACAAAAGTCTGCTGATAGATTCTGTATTGCTGGGTGATTTCTGTGCTTGCATGATACCCATTATTTTCGTCAAGTCCGAACATTTTCATTTGTCTGTTTCTGTTACTGGCATCATACATACCCAGGTACATACACTTTGTCGCTATGGTGAATTCTCTAGAATAACGATTATGAATGAACAAATTGAACATTCAGATCTATTTACCCAAATATTGCGGCGTAGAGCAAAATCCGTAAATCAAAAGTGAGCTAAACGTACGATGATGGGTTATCTGGTTGCCCGAGGACTACCTTGCATAGTAGGCTGGTTGCAAAAGTGGTCTTGAACTCCGGCTCTAAAAAGCGACCAGCTGAATCCTGACCCCATAGGCCAGGAGACGATTCCGGCCTGTGATGGTAAACACCCAGGCTGGGACTGAACTGATTGTCGTACGAAAATCTAATAATGTGGGAGCGTAACTGCAAGTACCCAGCGGACTGCTACATCGAATCCCTGCCGGCCGGACAGGCACATGAAACACCGCGCGCATCTTTGGAATGTTTGCATACAATGCCCGTCTCCCCCCAAAATCAAGGCCAACGGCATCACTTCTTAGACTATCTCTTGATCCTAACTATATACAGTGACGAAGTCCCCCCCAAACATGGCTTGACTTCGTCTGAATCCATTTCCCCGTTTCTAGCCCCCCCCGGTTTCTGACGCCCTGACAATCTCAAAGAATCCCCAACGCCTGCGGCATTCAATCCCGGCACCTTGCTCGCTAGTATATACACAGACAGAAAGACCACACGTGGTCGGTCACGAGTCGAAGATAGGCCCGAACGCCGGTATGCCCCTCGATTCCAATTCATATACCACCTTCCTGGTGAACACGGGGTTGCTGATCACACAGACAGCCTCGGCATCGAAGTCCTGCACGATCCGCCGGATCATCGGGACCAGATCGACGCGCCCGGACTGATTCGTGTCGACCACCACGGGGGTGGGGTCCATCATCGACACCAGATCCAGCACCCGCTGCCCGTATGTCTTCAGCGGGGCGCGCGTCTGCCAGACCACGCGGAGCGCGGGGCGGTGGTCGTCCCCGAGGAAGGACAAGCAGGGGCCGATGCCCGAGCCCGTGGTGACCACGACCACGCGCGTGAAGACGCGCATCGCGTACGCGAACCCGTACAGGAGGACGCCGCGCTTCCACAGGTGCGTGGGCGGGTCCTGGATGCAGGCGGCCGTCCAGTCGCCCGCCTTGGACACCAGGCAGGAGAAGCTCCGCCCGCCGTCCGGGTTCGGGAACGTCGCGAACCCGTGCCAGTCGCGCAGCGGGTGGCGCGCCAGCTGGATGCCCTTGCCGAAGGTGGTGGTCGTGTGGCTGAGATGCAGCCGCACGGCGTGCGAGGAGAGGGTCTCCGGCTGCACCGCGACCTTGCGCAGGAGCGTCCACGGGTGCACGATGGCCACGACCGTGAGCACCAAGAACCAGAAGGCGGGGAGCCTCGCCAGGAAGGGTCCCAGCGGCTCGTTCGACGCGCGGCTGACCTCGTCGGCGAAGACCATCAGCAGGATCACGAAGAGCACCACCACCAGCCAGCCGAAGAACCGGTGGATGAGCTCGAAGTAATCGTGCTTCTTGATGCGGAACCCCGGGTAGGCCACGACGATGATGGCGAGCAGCACGACCAAGATCAAGTATGCCAGGATTACCGGGGCCACGGAGATGGTTGGCCCGCCTGATGAGGAGGATGGTGAGGGAGACCAGTACTCCCGTGATAGGAGGCCAACAAAGCCGGCATACCAGACGAATGAGGCTATCCCGCACCCGCTGTGGACGCCACCATAGTGGTATACCTTAGCTGCGATGCGTCGTATCCGGAGAGGCGCTGACCTCGGGATGGATGCCACGATAACAAAGATCGAATTCACCACCAAGGGCTGCCGTGCGAGGCCGCATGCAAGCAGGTTACCTGCTGCCGCGTTTACCAATGCTAGTAACTTTCGATCCGTCGCCATGACTGCAACGAACACAGCTACATTGGCCAAGAAGACCAAGGAGAACAGGCGACGGTATATGTTGAGGAATATGAACCGAATCGCAGCGAATTTGCGCTTCTTTGGGGCTTGAGCTTCGAGGTCAAGAGATCCATCTTCCGAGTCACGATATCGGGACACTTCCGCTTTCTCTGAGAAGACCTTGATGGTGGAGTCTTCTGTGAATGTCGATGAAGTGGGACTTTGCGGACCTGATGCATATACCACTGCCGGTGGTACCGTTATTGTGCTCTTCACCTCACACGACATGTTGCTTCGAATTGGTCCTGAAGATGAGATTGAAGGTTGACAAGAAGCTATCATGAGTAAGATCGAGGGGCAGACGCATGTAATCTTCAGGAACGAAGCGCCAGATGCAAGTTGGGGAAAGGAAGCTGCAAGCAGTAACGACAATGACTCGATTGGTCCCAATGGGCGCATGATTGTGATCCACCATCAACCTGCATCTCACAGCGACGGGTACAGACGTCTTTTGAATCCTCATGCATGACGACATCTGACCTTGATGCAGCCTGGCTGTTTCCCTCAGGGTGGGCTCACATTGAACATCGGACGATATCTCGGCTGCAGACCACGGTATCTTGTCTTCAGCACCTTTCATCATACCGCATGCGGACCACCTCGGCATCTCAGCTTCGCCTTTCGCCTCGATATCGTGATTTCAGCCTCCGTGATGCCGGCACTATTTGAGGGGGAACTTGTTCCGTATCCTAGATCCGAGATGGATTTACCAATGAACACTGGAGAATGGTATCAATCCTGCCACTCCTCAGCTGTTCATTCTCCGAATGTGGAAGTCGAGGGGCCAATGGATGGCTCCTCCACGAGCGAATATCCCGTCCCCGTGCCGTGGTCGATGATGACGACTTGATGGAACGGTCTAGAGATGCGGATGCACCAGCTTGAGCACGTTCAGTGGCTCCTGCAGGCCGGCCAGGGTTTCCTGATCGACACTAGCACTGATGTCTTGGACTCAGGCGCCAGAGGGCTTGCCACCAAGATTCGAATTCTCCACCGATCCACGCCTGAAGACGAAGAGGGTTGCATCGATAAGCGGACAATCCGTGCCCTGGAAGTGGACAGGGTCTGTGGAGTTGCATGACCCGACAAGCTCGGCAAGCATAGCGTGGCCCATGCAGCAGGCGCAGATTGCTTGCTTTTCCTTCGTTTGGCCAGTTCAGAGCGAGGTCGATCAGTGATAGAGTGGCCCCGGCAGGGCCACCTGAGTCTCCATCCTGATGAACTAGTGTGCTCAGATACATAGGCAAGGAGATCCCGACGAGTCACTTGGTGGCATGGCCACCCACTGCCCCTGCTCGATTTAGCGGGCGGGGTACTGCCTCTTTCGGGCCTTCGTCCAAGATGTCAAGTCCATCATGTAATGGCTTGTCATGCGCGGTTTTCTGGGATCCCGTTAAGAAGACGTCAGCGTGGCATGGGTGACTAGAGCAGTGGGGTCGCGTCTGCATGCTGGGCGCAGGGTCGAGCGCGCCAGATGACGGGCTAATTCAGCAGGGCCAGGACCAAGCCTCCATAGAACCGTGGGAGTAGTTCGGGGAGGGGGGGATGCGTTCTCAGGACGGCAGATCCAACCGGGGGTTCAGCTGCAGAGGGAGCACCTGAAGAGAAACGATGGGGCTTGATTGACAGGACGAAGTACCAATCAGAGTGCGCTGCCGACATGGTTCAGATCAAGTCCGACTGAGAGATGGCTCAATATTGGTTTAAGTTATGGAGTATTGAGTTGATCATGGATCTAATTCGTCGGCACGACGGGGAGATGTTCGCCAGTGAAGTGGGTGAAGTGCATTCTCTCGAGGATGAGAGATGAGCGAGGGACCCACATGGCCGCGATCTGAATCGACATTGACATGCTAGCAGCTGATAGACTAGCAGCCTAGCTAGCTACGGAATACTTACTAGCAGTGAGCAGTCTAAGCGCAAAGTATGATCCGTCCGTGGGCCCGGAAAGAGGATCAGCAATCCGATCTTAGCGGAAACTCGGTGTCGGTGTCGGTGCAGGTGCAGGTGCAGTGGGTGACGATGTGTCGGGATCTGAGATGGAAGGAAGCGCCACTGAGCCACTCTCTGCCCTAACTGGAGTAGTAAGTATTCCAAATTCCAAATCACCCAAACCCCCCCCCCCATTCACCTCACTCACACCAAGACTCAGGAAACTGGAATTGTTCTTCGAGACACTGCAAATTGTCAACCCTTTCACTTTTTCTGAAACCCGCCAGCATGACAAAAAGCATATTTGTTGAACACCATGGAGATTCTATTTATCGCCCTGGATCTCCCGTGGTCGGGGTGAATTTCTCTCACTATTCTTGTGTATCATCATCATTATCATCATCATCATCATCATCATCATCTACTCTCCTCCCTACTTGAGCTTAATAGTCTCAGCTATCGACATACTACTTATCTTCTATCCGACCACACTGCCCCCGCCGGTCCTCTGTGCCCACTTGCCTTGCCTGCCTGCCTGCCTGCCTTGACCGAAACTCCTTTGTCAATTGCATTCCGACGCGATGGGTCTCTGGGAGTCGTCCTTGGCGCACCCCAATCTGGGCCAGCACCCATACACCGACTTGTTGACCTTTGCTTTCCGCAGCCCCTACCACTACGACCGCGAGCGTCCATTGTTGATCGATGCTGAGAATCCTTCGCAGTCTTTCAATGCGCGGCAGTTTGAGATCCTGGTTCGCACATTGATTGCAGGATTGAAGGCCCATGATGTGCAGCGAGGGGATTGTGTGCTGGTCCACCTGGGAAATAGTGTAAGTATGCATGGCGATTTCCCCTTTCGTTGTTCGTTCGACACCGATTCTAGTCCCCTGCCCTTCACTCCTCCCTACCCACTGTTCCAATTGGAATCGATTCTTTTTTTTTCTTTTTCTTTTTCTTCTTCTTTCTTTTCTTTTCTAAATAAAAAATTAATCCTTTCCGTCCGAATCAATCTACCCCCCTTATACCATGCTGACTCAATGGGGTAGATCATATACCCCGCACTCTTCTATAGTATCATCGGCGCTGGCGGCGTGTTCATGGGGACCAACGCACGAAGTCAACCCCAAGAATTAGACCATCTGCTCGAGCTGGCCGAACCCAAATTAATCATCACCTCTCGCGATGCCCTCCCCACCGTGCTCAGAGTCTCGGCCGACCGGGGAATGCTGCCGAGGCAAGTCTGCCTATTGGATGAGTTCGCAGGAGACCACATTGGCCAGCTCCTGCTCTCAGGGCCCTTGGCCTATGCGGCCGCAAGCGCTCCGTATCTCGCGACCAGCGAGGATGGCGCCTACCTGAGCTTCGCTCATCTCCTCGCGTACGGGGAAGATCATTGGCTCACCTTCCATGACGAGGTGATTGCCAAATCCACGCCGGCCGCGATGTTCCCCACCAGCGGCACCGGGGGGTTACCCAAGGCGGCGATTCTGTCGCATCACGCTATCATATCCCAGCATCTGAGCATCCAGTACGAGGTTCCCTACGAGGTGACGCGGTTAATGTCCCTGCCCATGTTCCATCTGTTCGGGGCCCTGTGGACCCACCTGTTCCCCATTCGCTACGGACAGCCGTTGTTTGTGCTCTCGCGCTTCGAGCTCACGCAGTTCGTCGCGGCGGTGTATCAGTATCGCATATCCGAGACCTACATGGTTCCCGCCATGATCCACGCGTTCAATCGCTCGACCATCCCGGCTGCGGGCTACTTGTCGTCGTTACGCTATGTGGGAGTGGCCGGCGCACCCATCGACGGAGCGTCCATGCAACAATTCCGGCAACTGCTCCATGAGGATGCGCATGCAGCGCAGCTCTGGGGGATGACCGAGGTGGGTGTGGTGTTCCAGAACCGGTACGGAGAGCTAGGCGACGCCGGAAGCATCGGAAGGCAACTCTCTGGCTACGAGGTCCGCCTGGTGGGCCAAGATGGCGAGAGGGTCGCGGAGGAGAACAAGCCTGGGGAGTTGTACGTGCGTGGGGCGGGCCTGTTGCTGGGGTACAAGGGCCGAACTGACGCCAAAGACACGCATGGTTGGTTCCGCACCGGGGATGTGGCTTATGTCAGAGACGGGGTCTACTACATCCACGGCCGCACGAAGGAGCTGATCAAGGTCCGAGGGTAAGCTCTTTCTTCCTGCCTCTCTCTAATCTGTCAGATCCTAACCCAAACTGGAACCAGATGGCAAGTCGCGCCGGCCGAACTCGAGGCCATCCTGCTCCGGCACCCTGGCATCGAGGATGCGGCGGTAATCGGGGTTACATCGCACGACGGCAGCACCGAGCTCCCGCGCGCCTTCATCGTGCGGGCGAAGAATGCCGCCGGCCACCGGCTGACGGCGGAGGAGGCGTACTCGTTTACGCGGCCGCAATTGGTCAGCTACAAGGCGCTGGACGGGGGCATTCTCTTCGTGGAGGAGATCCCGCGCACGGCGAGTGGGAAGATCCAGCGGTTCAAGCTGGCGCAGATGAACACTTATCGCGAGATTGTCAGCTCGCTGCTGACGCGCTTCCAGGGCGCTAGTCTCCAGTCGGTCGGGATCATGCATAAGGGCCGCCTTACGGTTTGATTGTTGGGGCCATGTACAGTACCCCTCTCTTTTTTGTTGGTGGGTTTGGCGTTTGCGGGTTGTTCGCTGGATTGGGGATGGTTGTCCTCTGGATGGGGATGGGTTGAGGCGTTCTTGAGATTGCACTAAGTGACTATATCCGATATTACTATACAGATGAGGGGTAGCGACCTTGCGGTTGGACTATACACAACCTAACAATCTAGCTTATCACAATCATTGACGAAAAGTGTACTGTAGCTTGTTGTCACAACGGCTGCTTAGCTTTGATTCGCGAGAGTCGTGGAATAAGCATACCGAATTTCCGCTTGATGTTACACAGTTACACAGGGGTTTTGGTCTGGGGTTGCACTGCAGAATAACTCAGTGAAGACACGCACCAGCTGTCATGCCTCGTATCTCGTAACCGGAAATGATACACAGGTGCTTACTCACATGGCGTCCTGGTCGCTGCCAAGGGCCAAGGAAGGTGGATTGTTAGGCATGCGCAGGTGCATATCTTACCTACATCTACCAAGCGGGAGGGAAGAGGAGGGGGAGGGGATAAGCGCAAGGTGATTCAGGTACAGGACTGTCACTACATGCATGGGTTAACTTGCTCACCGAACGGGTGGGATTGAAATCTGGATCCTGGCTGCACGTCTTTTCTCGTTGGAGTTGCAGGTTTTGGATTTTGGTTGTATGGTACTGGACTTACCACGCACTGAAGAAGGATCGCGGTGTGGGAAGGAGTTGTCTACTCAGTACTCAGTAAGTAAGTAGGTAGGTGGACAGGAGCATTACTCTAGCCCAGTACCAACCAACCAGGTCATCGATTCCGGCAGCCAGGGTGGGTGGTATCAGTCGTTGACATGCCATGAGATGACAGGACATGACATGACATCCACCGCTTCTGGCTCTGCTTCTGCTTCTGGCTCTGGTTCTGCTTCTGGCTCTGGCTCTGGTTCTGGTTCCAGGCTTGCATGCACATGCACAACTGACTGTACCATGTACGGTACTCATAGCAAGAATTGGAATTACCCCACAATCTACTCGCTCTGCTCTGCTCACTCTGCCTCTGCTTACAGGTCTTCCTCGCTTAGTTGCTGTTGGTGGATTGATTGCCTGAACTAGCTGACCGGTTGATAGGTTAGCTACTCCGTAAGTGATGGCCCAAGCAGCCCTGCAAACAGTTTTCTTTGTTTTGATTACCCAGGGTTTTGTTTGCCACTGCAGAAAGGAGTTGCTTTTTTGTGCCTGATGGCACAGGAGGACCGGGCTGGTTCGCAATCTTCACGTCTTGATCCCCTTCCCCCTTCCCCTTGCAGATTGTGGTGTTTGTTTCTTGGATGGAGGAATGAGGGGGAAGGGGGTGTTGCTTATCGTGCTGCACGTAGGGCCTTCAGGTTTGGTCTAGATGAATTGAGGGGCTACTACTCTACTCCAGTCTAAGAGGTAGTCAGAAGTTAGCGTGCGGTCAAGATCATAGATAGATATCAGTGGATTCGAGGCTGGAATAGGTGGGTGGGTGGGCTGGTGCCCTTCTCGACCGCGGGGACTCCATACTCGGTCCAAACTGGAGGTCTCGAGGTCTCAGTGCTCGAGGGCGTCCAATCAGCCCCCAAACGCTGAAAAACATCTACCTAGTAGTAGATTATCTAGACGCATGGAATCCAGGTTGTCATCTGGTCAGACCGGGACGAACCGCATGGACCTCACGAACTGCTTGCTGAGGCGAAGGGTACTCTCGTGTTGGACGAGTAGGGCTGGCGATTGTCACTGGCCGCGATAATCCATCCATCCAGTTCTGCAGCGGAGAATTCCAGCCAGATCACCCTCATCAACAATAGACAATGGTGCAAGCAAGGGATATTGTCCGAGCCCGAGAATCGGCTCAGCTGAAAACACCCCAATTGTGTGGAAGGCGCAATGGGGGAGAGTTGATGGTGAAGGTGTCCTACCGACTAGTGCCCCAATAGTTCGTGTCTAGTTCGGCCACGACCACCTACCTCATCTAGAACCGTTCTTTTCCTGCGCCACACACAGCCCATAACCTGCCTCGTGCCACAGCGGAGAAGACAGCTAGCTAGCTGATCCTCCGTCCTGCGTCCCGTCCAGCTCGAACCTCTCCGTAACTTAACTTACTCCTCGTTCCTTCGATCCTGCGGTCCCGGCGGGCGTCGTCGGCTAAATGGAACGGACTCTGGGAAACTCTGGGAAACACATGGCGATGGCAATGGCAATGGCAAGGAGAGACTAACTACAGCCACTGGTTCTTAGTGCCTTGAATCCAGCCAGCCAGCCCAATCTCTCGCGGTTCAACTAATCCGGACAATCGAATTGTCTCTCTCGAACCGGCCGCATTCGGAAGGTCACATACGCCGACTACCACCTAGTTACTAGGTAACTTAATTATTTGATGAACTGGCAATCCCTCCGCTGTCATCTTGCTGCACCCTTTCCTTGGTCCTAGTTCTTTTTCTTTTCATGAATCATTTCTTTTTGACTATTCTTTCCTTTTTTTTTTTTCCGTATTTTTGCTTTTGTCGGATCTTCGCGCCCGTTCTTCCGCCAGCCTCTCAACCAGATGCCATCATGCTCGGCGCCTCCCACTAAACAAAATCCAAAACAAAATCCTGCTCGCGAGCCTGTGGTCTGTCCGTCCTCGACCTCACTCGGAAGGCCAAGTCCAACGCGCTGGATTCGAATTCCAAACCGACTTATCCGGTTTGGGGATGCAGCTCCGTAGGCGAGCGCCAATGTCCATGCAGCGTAAAGTCATGGCTTGCTCGAGGAATCCGCCCAACATCAACATCACCCAGCGTCATGATTGCCCTCGCCCGCTGATCGGCCTTGTCGTATGGGGACCGATCGTCCCCTCCGTCCGGGCGCTAACTTCCAACTCTACTTACGCGGGCTATGGCATTCGAGTTCGCTTCAGCTTTGCAGGTGTACATTCAGTGCAGTGTAATGCAGTGCATACCTGCATACTTGCAACCAAGGAGTGCAGTTTATGTATGTCAGAGCCCTTGCGCGCGAAGCCTGACCCTGCATCTGACAATTGACAAACTCCATGCCAATTAGTGACGGGTGACATCAGCAACTGAAAAGCTCCAGCTTGTCACTAAGCTACATAGTACGTCCATGCTCCGGGCACAGGGTCAAACGGTAAGTCGTAAGTCGGTAGTTGCGCTGCATTATCCGAGTAGGAAAGGCCTTGCCTCAGGCTCGGTCGCTCACTTAGATGTGACTGCCTGAATCTCCCCTCCGTTCGATTCGAGTGCCCCCTGTTTTCGTGATGCCGGTCCTGTCTGCCTCTCCTCAGACTAATGCACCACCCCTGTCGATTGCTACTGGTGCTGGGAACTGGTTCCCAACGCTGCACCTGCTCGAGGTGCGCAACGGTTTCCTGTGGCGCTGCAATGCCACGTCAACACGCCTGTAAGGGAAACGGGGGCGAGAGGCGCATCGTTCAGCGAACGCTCATCCGGTCAGCCTGGAGGCGTGGCTCGCCAACCGTCTTTGTTCTCCCATGCCACGAGCAAAGACTTCGGGTAGGTAGGTCCCGCAACCGTGACCTTGGCGCAGCTTGGGCAGGGCTCAATGCCTAATGCTATAATTCGATTTTGGCCGCTTTCGCAATCGTTCGCTGCTATCCTACTCTTCTTAATTTTCCCCCCTGTAGGGACGGATCTCATTTGTCGCTTTGTATCTCAACTAGCTCGAAGCGAAGTTACCCTAAGCTCGTCGGCCGGATCAAGCCCCATCCGTTGCCTTCACATGTCATCGTATGCTGGGTACAGTGCGAGAGCGAACCATTGGCGGATTGATGTAGGATGAAGCTCGGTTCAGATTGCTATAGAGCCTGCACCTTCGATATTGGGTGCAATGTGACACAGTATGCCGTGCTGTGATGAGGTGCAAACCGATGTCGTACAACCCTCGCATAGCGCGCTTACTCCGTATGCAGACCGTGTAGACGAGCAGAGGGTGGTCGAGTATCTGCAACCACGACGTTGCGGGCTCCATGCTTATCACGCATGGCAAAGGAGCTCAACCCCTGCATCGTGACAGGCGCCATCTGAGATGCATATCCCCCTGGGTCTTGCCAAGGAACTGTTGCACAAGCGACGACCGGCTCGTCGCGGTGCGGTGACCAAGACTGCCCGATGCCTTGGAAGTGTCTCGTCCCAGGATATGGATCCTTCATGCGGCGAGGAAGATGAACCCCCTTCTTTCCACATCCTACGAGATGGGGGATGAGTGACGGAGTCCAGTTCCCTTGGAACTGGAACCGTAGACGGACGAGCAACAGCCCGCCGCTCTCGCTCACACACTCACAACCAGCCCCTCTAGATCAGAGAATCCCATACCCCATCCACCAGACGCCCCAAACCAACGGGCCCAGCGCCCCCAGCACAGCAGGTCCAAAGGACATCTCCAACACGCCCCAGATCCACATGGTCCCAAAAGCCGGCGCCTGCTTCATGACAGCGTAGTAGGGGTCCTCGTTGGTCATGACCATCAACCTGCACCCCAGGAAGACGGTCAGCGGGAGGAAGACGACGGTGCGTAGGCTCGGCGGGAAGAGGAGGCGGCGCAAGAACGCCCACGACCGCTTCTCCCGGTCCCACGGCAAGAGCGAGAGCGCTTCCTCCCCGGGCCTGTTCGTCGCCCCGATGAAGGAGACAATATGCCCGTGCGCCAGGTGGATCAACAGCGCCAGCATGGGGAGGGCCACGAGGGCGGATTCGCGGACAAGTTTGTCCAGCTCGATCTCCTGCGCGTACTGGTGGGCGGCCAGGTAGGCGAGCGTCAGATGGAGGGTCGTCAGCGGCACCGCGAGGAGCAGCGTGTCGATGACCGGAGGGATCGGGTGTTCGAGCTTTTCTCCCTCCTCGTCCTCCGCGTCTTCCTCCTCGTCCTCGCTAGAGATCTCGTTCTCGCCTCCGTTCGTGTTTTGTTGCTGCTGCTGCTGCTGCTGCTGCCGCCGCCGCGCCTTCTCCGCCCGCCTCATCGCCTTCTTCTTCGTCTCGTGCGAGAGACTTCCCTCGTCGACGGCCGAGATCTCCCCCGTCCGCGGGTCGACGGTCACGAACTGTGTCTGCGTGCCTGCATTCCCATTGAGAGTGGAAAGCTGTCCCAGTAGTTCCCCCTGTCGCTCAGCGATGATATCCACGAGGGTTTTGCCGGTCGGGTTGGTGGAATCTGTTGGTGGATGGGCGAGCGGGACGGAGGCGGGGTCGAACGCGTCGGTGGGTCGGGTTTGTTTCGCTGCTGCGCGGCGTTGTTTTCGGTTTTTGGGTCCTTCCATTGTTGTTGTGAATGGAAACTGATTCGGTGGGTGCCAGGTGAAGAGCCGGCGAGGATGTCAGGGGTGACAGGTGACAGGTGACAGGTGAAGGTGGAGATAGGAGGTAGGAGGTGGGAGTGTAAGAGGGTTCGTAATTCAGGCGCGGTGGTCGATTCGTTCAGGGGTTCGTGCTATGCTGGTCGGACTTTGCCTTAGGGGTGAGTTTGCAGACTGGTGGATTGGCTGATTTGGAATTGTGAGTGAGTGAGTGAGTGAGTGAGATGTCTCATCCGCCTGGCTTCGAAGTTGTCCGACTTTCGACCCTCACTCGGCGGTAAGCGGGGTAAAGCCGGAGCTATAAATAGTATCTACCAATATTCTTATACAGTACAAATGTAAGGAGACATGTAAACCACGACACCCTGATAACCACAGACTCGATACTCATATATTTGTAGTAGTGTGACTGGGAGGAAGAGCATTGACGAAATACTTGCTAGAATTCACAAGCTTGAGTCGAGCTACTACAATGTAAGTCCCTGCTTCTAACTTCGGGTATGTATGCACCATACTCCACCTACCGGTTTCCAAGTAAAAAGGGGTAATTCAACACAACTGTCACTTTTCTCACTGCACTATTTCTGACTGGGAGGGCTGGAGGAGATGGAGCTAGCCTTGCGGCTGAATTTTCCCTGCATAATATTCATTTCTGCGTCGGTCTGCCTGCTTTCGCTGGCCTATCTCGGCCTACGATCGATTCATGCGACTTACAGGTTATGTAAGATTTACTTTTTACTTACAAACTATCCAATCTATTGGTAAACGATGGCCAGAACTATCGTAACATTAAGCAAATTAAGGTAATAAGGTAGTACACACGCGTCAAACTCCAGCTATCCTATCACCATCGGCGAATCCCAAAACAAAACGAGCGAAACATGCGTGTATCGTGAATCATTGCTCTTGTGAAAACAAACTCGGTCTATCAGTTGTCATCGGTGTCCTCCTAACCAGACTGGTACAGAGCGGGTCCGGCCACGACATGAGGGTTCAGCATGGTGATGTTGAACGGAGTCACGAAAAGGTCCGAGTCCGTGATGGCAATGAAGAGAGTGCCGTTGGCGGCCGGGTCACCAGCGTAGGTCGACACATCGGGCTGGATGGTCGAACCCGAGTTCGATCCGTTGAGGGTCAGCGGCGAGTAGGTCACGTTCAGCTGCGAGGCCCAGGCGACGAACTTGGGCTCGCCCGCGCTGGTCGAAGTCACGTAGCTGTTGTTCGGACCCACGGCCTTACCGGGCTCCTCCCAGGTCAGGAAGACCTGACGGCCAGGGTAGGAGAGGGGGTTGGTGCGGTTGTGGGTGATCGCCGGCGAGCAGTCGATGCCAACCTCGGTCGAGTTCAGGCACGAGTCCGACTCGGGAACCACCGTGCTGTTCGACACGTTGGTGCCGTTGCTAATGGTCTCGCCAGACGCCTCAGAGCCCTTGATCCGGAAGGGGTTGGGCTGGTTGACGATGCTCAGAGCAGGGAAGTTCTGCCAGGCCAGGCGAGTTTGGCCGGCGGGGCAGTCGGCAATGTATGGGGCCAGAAGAGTCCAAGCCCAGGACTGGGGAACACCAACCTCAAACCACACCGGCATGGGGAAGAGACCCTCGAACTGACGGAAGATGAGCTGCTGTCTAGCTTCCGTGGTGATGGACTGCGTAAGAAGGGTCGCAGCCTCGCGGGAATCAAGGTGAGCCAAGAATCCGTAGACACCAGCCTCACCGAAGCGAGTGAGCTTCTGGCAAAAGTCGATGAACTCGTGGACAGTGGTGTACGGGTAGACATAGTTACACTGCTTGGGGGCTGCAGCGCCCAAGATGTTGGTCAACATGGTGGCATGTCCAACTTCCTGGTTGGCCATGAACTCAATCAGATGGCGATCCTCTGCGTCCAATCCAGCAGCAGTGAAATCCTCCTCCGAGAAGCGAGCCAGTCCGTCGTGGAACAGATCGAGCTCAATGTACTCTTGGTAGAGAGCGAGAGCCTGGTGCAAGATTAGCAGGTGGCCGCCACAGTCTCCGATGGGTTGGAGAGACGTACCAATGACTCGAAGTCGAAGTCACTCTTTGCATTGTAGACGGGCTCGGTGCCGTTGGTTCCAACGCCTCCTGCAGGGGTGTATGGACCGGGCTCAGGGGCATGAAGCTCTCCATCACTAGGATAGTCGAATGCCCCTGGGGCAGGAGGCAGAGGCGAGACTCCAGGGCCGATGGAGCTGGCAGTCAGGGCTCCAGTAGTGGTGGGGGTTCCGGTGTATGGGGTATGCGCCTGAGAGGTCGAGTAGGTCACCACAGGCGGAGCAGCAGCCGTAGCTGTCTCAGCGGCATCGGTAGTGCGAGCGAAGAGTTGGCCGGGCAAAGCCGAAGCCAAGGGCGAGCCCAAAGAGCTGAGCAGCAACAAGCGGCCCCAAGTCATTTTGAGTGGTGATTGTAGGTAAGATTGGGCTGTTCGAAACCTGGCGCGTGATAAACTTTCCAAAAGACACAGGCACGGAGATTCAGTTATAAAAGCTTCACGAAGACTGTTGCGTAGTGACCCGGCTGTGACGCAACCGGGTAATCATCGTCCATGTTCAAAAATCTCTGCTGGAGGCCGACTAAGTCCTGCTCGACCCAAGCAGTGCCTGGGCTAGGTTCACGGATGGGTTCGGCACCGCATGTAACCAGCTTGTATGACCCTGAAGCGATGTCAGTTGGGACCTCAAGCAGGCCGTCGACCTCGCTCCACCACGTCGATCCATCCGGTCATGTCGGCAAGCAGACATTGGGCTACAGCCGAATAAGGCTGAGCCTCAGTTTGGGATACAGTAGACGTGCTGGCCGCATGGACGCTGTTCCATGGTTTCTTCATGAGAATAGCAGTGGGTAGTATAGAATTGGGCGTCAGTGAACGAGCATGACGACTAAGTGAAATCAGGAGCTAAGGGGGGATCTCCGTCCGAAAGGGGTCTTGATCGGCCCTTCGCACTGTGACACAACCCTGGATAGCCATGGTTCAGTCAGCCCGGGCTTACAGACAATCGCTATGGTTAACTGAATAACTTGGTTGTCAAGCAAAGAGAAGACCCACTTCAACAAATCCCGTGCTCCACTGACTAGACCCACCTTAAGCTACGCGGGAGCTGAGAGCGCCGCATTGAGGCAGGCTCAGGGTGGTCAGAGTGACGTGCAGGAAAGATGGAGTCGAGTGGATGGGCAGGAACATTTATCCAGGGAATCAGAGCGCACGAGCGGCTTTATTTTGGGTTGAATGGTGGAAGGTGGTGGAAAAAGTGGAAAAAGTGGAAAATAAGGTGGAAGATGATGCATTCATCGCCGAGGCCGGATGAGGCAAGTGTGACCTCCCTTCGGCGTCACCTCCGGTTTTTCCACCGGGCTCGTTCGGGAGTTATTTTATTTTTTTTTTTTTTTTTTTTCTTTTTTTTCTATTTATTTAAAAACAGTAGGCCTACTGTTT